>NC_069499.1:1544468522-1544768522 GCF_027579735.1 Bombina bombina
TGACTTAACTCTCATGAGATTTCATAGTAAGCTTCCTTTACCTGATTGGTGAAATAATATGAGAGTTCACGATGCTCATCCCTTTAGTTGTCCCGGCACAGACATACTAATATGCTGCTTAAAAATCCTTTACAATGGGAGGTGGCTACTGAGTATTTTTTGAGGTAAAATATCTTCCTTTTTTACATAGAGATGTTCAGGAGATATTTTCTAGTCAGCTTTTTACAGCTATGCTGCATCACTTTCAAGTGTTTAAACATTTGGGTGTTATGGCCCTTTAAGACAGATTACACATATACAACACCTATTTTAATGAAAAATAAGCTCTTCATTCAAATGAGGGCCATATATACAGTACAAGATGACTTTCAGTTGATCACCACTGGCAATACCAATTATATGCATATAGAACAAAACCATGAAGGGTGGGTTAGCCCCTATTTCTCCCCCCACAATACATACAAAGATATGAGACCCCATATATGCCAAAGTCAATGCCTTTTTTTTTAAATTCCATGTCCACTGCCAGGTGATGTATCGTAAAATGACAGATACCTGACAGCACTCGTTCTGTTCTGGGGGACTAGCTTATTTAAAGTCAAAATTAAACTTTCATGATTCAGATAGAGCATGCAATTTTAAGCAATTTCCCACTTTGTGCACATTTTGTTAATGGAAGTAGTCTTTTTTTTTTTTTTATTTTTTTTTTTTATTTACACATTTTGAGTCGCCAGCTCCTACTGAGCATGAGCAAGAATTCACAGAATATATGGATTTGTGATTGGCTGATGGCTGTCACATGACACAGGAGGGGTGGCAATAGACATTACTTTGAAATTTGTCAGAAAAAAAATCTACTACTCATTTGATGTTCAGACTAAGTGTTATTGCAATGTCCTTGTATCGTGCATTTGTTTATTATGCACATTTACTGTATCCACTGGTCCTTTTAAAGATACTTCTTTCTTTATTTTTCTTCTCTTTGAAACAAAGGTCCCTTGATTGAAATAACGTTTTAGTGGAATAAACATCCATATGCTGTTTTGAAGTGTTAAGATGCTTCTCACATTTAAGCCCTATAGTGGGTAATTTTTAAATGAGAAAGCCACGCATATTATAAAGGGGGGGAGGTTCCAGCAGAATGAAACTATACATTGTTTTATGTATATATCATGACATGTGAGAAATACATATTTTCTTTCACACTTTTTGTTGTAGATTTTTATTAAAATTGTTATAAACAGAATTGCAAACAACAACAGGACTCACGTGCCGCTGTCTATTTTGTAAGCTGCAGTAAATGGCCTAAAAAACCAAACTTGTTCTGTGCCATGTTGGAAACAAAACAACATATGATTTGTGTGGGTAATTCACAAAATAATCTTTGAAACTGATGTTTAAATGCAGGGTATTTTCCATCTTAGAGGAATTAGCCTTTTTTTAAACAAACTAAAGCATTAACATAAGGATTTTGCCTTCTGATATGATTTATATGATTTATATGAAAAGGATGATAATGTAAAATTAATTTGGGGCATCAGATCTCCTTTACAAGTATTATAGAGAGTACCCTCCCTCCTCTTTTGTAGTAGGGGATACCTAGTTTAGATTATAGGGTCATAAAAATTAAAACTTCATGGTTCAGACAGAACATACCATTTTAATCAACGTTCCAATTTTTTTTCTATTATCAAATTTGTATCCGTTTTTCTTGTTATCCTTTGTTGAAAAGCACGGGTGTAAGCTCAGGAGTGTGCACGTGTCTGCCGCACTATATGGCAGCAGTTTTGCAACAATGTTATACATTAACTATTTTGTGTCATGTAGTGCTTCAGGCACGTGCACGCTACCTCTCTAGATATCTCTTCAGCAAAGAATAACAAGAGAACAAAGCATATTTGTTAATAGAAGTAAAGTGGGGGGAAAAATTAATTGTATTCTTTATCTTTTTGGGTTTCTTCTCCTCCTTTTTAGGTATAAAACAAAAAGTTTTATGAAGGCAATAGTATCAGATGCTCTAACACATTAGAGCATTTTCTTTTTGCACTTTTATATTCTTTTAGTAGATATTTCTTTCATACAGGTGGTGAGATTCCACGATCCATTACTCCTAGGAATTACTCTTCCTTAGTACTAGGAGGCGGCAAAGATTCCTGAACCCCCAAGAGCTCTATAAAATCCTCCCACCTCCCATGTACCACAGTCTTTACTTTGCCACTGCTGGAGGTGGTTGAAGAATGAAGATGTGCATTTGATACTTCAGATAGAGGGGTTCTCAGTCTATAGTGAGGCCCGGTTTCCCCTCAGAGTACAATGCTCGTCAGAGGGATGTACAGTGGGGCAAAAAAGTATTTAGTCAGCCACCAATTGTGCAAGTTCTCCCACTTAAGAAGATAAGAGAGGCCTGTAATTTTCATAATAGGTATACCTCAACTATGAGAGACAAAATGTGGATGTTTTGGGGCTGTCGCTGGGCAACACGGACTTTCAACTCCCTCCAAAGGTTTTCTATGGCGTTGAGATCTGGAGACTGGCTAGGCCACTCCAGGACCTTGAAATGCTTCTTACGAAGCCACTCCTTTATTGACCGGGCGGTGTGTTTGGGATCATTGTCATGCTGAAAGACCCAGCCACGTTTCATCTTCAATGCCCTTGCTGATGGAAGGAGGTTTGCACTCAAAATCTCACAATACATGGCCCCATTCATTCTTTCATGTACACGGATCAGTCGTCCTGTTCCCTTTGCAGAGAAACAGCCCCAAAGCATGATGTTGCCACCCCCATGCTTCATAGTAGGTATGGTGTTCTTTGGTTGCAACTCAGCATTCTCTCTCCTCCAAACACAAGTTGTGTTTCTACCAAACAGTTCTACTTTGGTTTCATCTGACTATATGACATTCTCCCAATCCGCTTCTGGATCATCCAAATGCTCTCTAGCATACTTCAGAAGGGCCCGGACATGTACTGGCTTAAGCAGGGGGACACGTCTGGCACTGCAGGATCTGAGTCCCTTGCGGCGTAGTGTGTTACTGATGGTAGCCTTTGTTACGTTGGTCCCAGCTCTCTGCAGGTCATTCACTAGGTCCCCCCGTGTGGTTCTGGGATGTTTGCTCACCGTTCTTGTGATCATTTTGACCCCACGGGGTGAGATCTTGTGTGGAGCCCCAGATCGAGGGAGATTATCAGTGGTCTTGCATGTCTTCCATTTTCTAATTATTGCTCCCACAGTTGATTTCTTCACACCAAGCTGCTTGCCTATTGCAGATTCAGTCTTCCCAGCCTGGTGCAGGTCTACAATTTTGTTTCTGGTGTCCTTCGACAGCTCTTTGCTCTTCACCATAGTGGAGTTTTGAGTGTGACTGAGGTTGTGGACAGGTGTCTTTTTTATACTGATAACAAGTTCAAACAGGTGCCATTAATACAGGTAATGAGTGGAGGACAGAGGAGCCTCTTAAAGAAGAAGATACAGGTCTGTGAGAGCCAGAAATCTTGCTTGTTTATAGGTGACCAAATACTTATTTTCCACCATAATATGCAAATAAATTCTTTCCAAATCAGACAATGTGATTGTCTTGATTTGTTTCCACATTTTGTCTCTCATAGTTGAGGTATATCTATGATGAAAATTACAGGCCTCTCTCATCTTCTTAAAGTGAATGTAAAGTCAGCTTCCTGTCTAAACATCTGTGTAACAAATGTTAATAAAAAAAGTGGACTTTCATTCATCAATTGCTAAGTTTTTAAATCATTACCTTTATTTCTTTCATGTAATTAGCAAGAGTCCATGAGCTAGTGACGTATGGGATATACATTCCTACCAGGAGGGGCAAAGTTTCCCAAACCTCAAAATGCCTATAAATACACCCCTCACCACACCCACAATTCAGTTTTACAAACTTTGCCTCCTATGGAGGTGGTGAAGTAAGTTTGTGCTAGATTCTACGTTGATATGCGCTCCGCAGCAAGTTGGAGCCCGGTTTTCCTCTCAGCGTGCAGTGAATGTCAGAGGGATGTGAGGAGAGTATTGCCTATTTGAATGCAGTGATCTCCTTCTACGGGGTCTATTTCATAGGTTCTCTGTTATCGGTCGTAGAGATTCATCTCTTACCTCCCTTTTCAGATCGACGATATACTCTTATTTATATACCATTACCTCTGCTGATTTTCGTTTCAGTACTGGTTTGGCTTTCTACAAACATGTAGATGAGTGTCCTGGGGTAAGTAAATCTTATTTTCTGTGACACTCTAAGCTATGGTTGGGCACTTTATTTATAAAGTTCTAAATATATGTATTCAAACATTTATTTGCCTTGACTCAGAATGTTCAACATTCCTTATTTTCAGACAGTCAGTTTCATATTTGGGATAATGCATTTGAATCAACCATTTTTTCTTACCTTAAAAATTTGACTTTTTTTCCCTGTGGGCTGTTAGGCTCGCGGGGGCTGAAAATGCTCCATTTTATTGCGTCATTCTTGGCGCTGACTTTTTTGGCGCAAAAAATCTTTTCTGTTTCCGGCGTCATACGTGTCGCCGGAAGTTGCGTCATTTTTTGACGTCCTTTTGCGCCAAAAATGTCGGCATTCCGGATGTGGCGTCATTTTTGGCGCCAAAAAGCATTTAGGCGCCAAACAATGTGGGCGGATTATTTGGCGCCAAAAAATATGGGCGTCGCTTTTGTCTCCACATTATTTCAGTCTCATTTTTTCTTTGCTTCTGGTTACTAGAAGCTTGTTTATTGGCATTTTTTCCCATTCCTGAAACTGTCATTTAAGGAATTTGATCAATTTTGCTTTATATGTTGTTTTTTCTCTTACATATTGCAAGATGTCTCACGTTGCATCTGAGTCAGAAGATACTTCAGGAAAATCGCTGTCTAGTGCTGGAACTACCAAAGCTAAGTGTATCTGCTGTAAACTTTTGGTAGCTATTCCTCCGGCTGTTGTTTGTATTAATTGTCATGACAAACTTGTTAAAGCAGATAATATTTCCTTTAGTAATGTACCATTGCCTGTTGCAGTTCCCTCAACATCTAAGGTGCAGAATGTTCCTGATAACATAAGAGATTTTGTTTCTGAATCCATCAAGAAGGCTATGTCTGTTATTTCTCCTTCTAGTAAACATAAAAAATCTTTTAAAACTTCTCTCTCTACAGATGAATTTTTAAATGAACATCATCATTCTGATTCTAATGACTCTTCTGGTTCAGAGGATTCTGTCTCAGAGATTGATGCTGATAAATCTTCATATTTATTTAAAATGGAATTTATTCGTTCTTTACTTAAATAAGTACTAATTGCTTTAGAAATAGAGGATTCTGGTCCTCTTGATACCAATTCTAAACGTTTAGATAAGGTATTTAAATCTCCTGTGGTTATTCCAGAAGTTTTTCCTGTTCCTAATGCTATTTCTGAAGTAATTTCCAGAGAATGGGATAAATTGGGTAATTCATTTACTCCTTCTAAACGTTTTAAGCAATTATATCCTGTGCCGTCTGACAGATTAGAATTTTGGGACAAAATCCCTAAAGTCGATGGGGCTATTTCTACCCTTGCTAAACGTACTACTATTCCTACGTCAGATGGTACTTCGTTTAAAGATCCTTTAGATAGGAAAATTGAATCCTTTCTAAGAAAAGCTTATCTGTGTTCAGGTAATCTTCTTAGACCTGCTATATCTTTGGCTGATGTTGCTGCAGCTTCAACTTTTTGGTTGGAGACTTTAGCACAACAAGTTACAGATCATGATTCTCATAATATTATTATTCTTCTTTAGCATGCTAATAATTTTATCTGTGATGCCATTTTTGATATTCTCAGAGTTGATGTCAGGTTTATGTCTCTAGCTATTTTAGCTAGAAGAGCTTTATGGCTTACAACTTGGAATGCTGATATGGCTTCTAAATCAACTCTACTTTCCATTTCTTTCCAGGGTAACAAATTATTTGGTTCTCAGTTGGATTCCATTATCTCAACTGTTACTGGTGGGAAAGGAACTTTTTTACCACAGGATAAAAAATCTAAGGGTAAAAACAGGGCTAATAATCGTTTTCGTTCCTTTCGTTTCAACAAAGAACAAAAGCCTGATCCTTCATCCTCAGGAGCAGTTTCAGTTTGGAAACCATCTCCAGTCTGGAATCAATCCAAGCCTTCTAGAAAGGCAAAGCCTGCTTCTAACTCCACATGAAGGTGCGGCCCTCATTCCAGCTCAGCTGGTAGGGGGCAGGTTACGTTTTTTCAAAGAAATTTGGATCAATTCTGTTCACAATCTTTGGATTCAGAACATTGTTTCAGAAGGGTACAGAATTGGTTTCAAGATGAGACCTCCTGCAAAGAGATTTTTTCTTTCCCGTGTCCCAGTAAATCCAGTGAAAGCTCAAGCATTTCTGAATTGTGTTTCAGATCTAGAGTTGGCTGGAGTAATTATGCCAGTTCCAGTTCTGGAACAGGGGATGGGGTTTTATTCAAATCTCTTCATTGTACCAAAGAAGGAGAATTCCTTCAGATCAGTTCTGGATCTAAAAATATTGAATCGTTATGTAAGGATACCAACGTTCAAAATGGTAACTGTAAGGACTATCTTGCCTTTTGTTCAGCAAGGGCATTTTATGTCCACAATAGATTTACAGGATGCATATCTGCATATTCCGATTCATCCAGATCATTATCAGTTCCTGAGATTCTCTTTTCTGGACAAGCATTACCAGTTTGTGGCTCTGCCGTTTGGCCTAGCTACAGCTCCCAGAATTTTTACAAAGGTTCTCGGTGCCCTTCTGTCTGTAATCAGAGAACAGGGTATTGTGGTATTTCCTTATTTGGACGATATCTTGGTACTTGCTCAGTCTTTACATTTAGCAGAATATCATACGAATCGACTTGTGTTGTTTCTTCAAGATCATGGTTGGAGGATCAATTCACCAAAAAGTTCATTGATTCCTCAGACAAGGGTAACCTTTCTGGGTTTCCAGATAGATTCAGTGTCCATGACTCTGTCTTTAACAGACAAGAGACGTCTAAAATTGATTTCAGCTTGTCGAAACCTTCAGTCACAATCATTCCCTTCGGTAGCCTTATGCATGGAAATTCTAGGTCTTATGACTGCTGCATCGGACGCGATCCCCTTTGCTCGTTTTCACATGCGACCTCTTCAGCTCTGTATGCTGAATCAATGGTGCAAGGATTACACAAAGATATCTCAATTAATATCTTTAAAACCGATTGTACGACACTCTCTAACATGGTGGACAGATCACCATAGTTTAATTCAGGGGGCTTCTTTTGTGCTTCCGACCTGGACTGTAATTTCAACAGATGCAAGTCTTACAGGTTGGGGAGCTGTGTGGGGATCTCTGACGGCACAAGGAGTTTGGGAATCTCAGGAGGTGAGATTGCCGATCAATATTTTGGAACTTCGTGCAATTTTCAGAGCTCTTCAGTCTTGGCCTCTTCTGAAGAGAGAATCGTTCATTTTTTTTCAGACAGACAATGTCACTACTGTGGCATACATCAATCATCAAGGAGGGACTCACAGTCCTCTGGCTAAGAAAGAAGTATCTCGAATTCTGGTTTGGGCGGAATCCAGCTCCTGTCTAATCTCTGCGGTTCATATCCCAGGTATAGACAATTGGGAAGCGGATTATCTCAGACGCCAAACGTTGCATCCGGGCGAATGGTCTCTTCACCCAGAGGTATTTCTTCAGATTGTTCAAATGTGGGAGCTTCCAGAAATAGATCTGATGGTGTCTCATCTAAACCAGAAACTTCCCAGGTATCTGTCCAGATCCCGGGATCCTCAGGCGGAAGCAGTGGATGCATTCACTTCCTTGGAAGTATCATCCTGCTTATATCTTTCCGCCTCTAGTTCTTCTTCCAAGAGTAATCTCCAAGATTCTGAAGGAATGCTCGTTTGATCTGCTGGTAGCTCCGGCATGGCCTCACAGGTTTTGGTATGCGGATCTTGTCCGGATGGCCTCTTGCCATCCGTGGACTCTTCCGCTACGACCAGACCTTCTGTCGCAAGGTCCTTTTTTCCATCAGGATCTCAAATCCTTAAATTTAAAGGTATGGAGATTGAACGCTTGATTCTTGGTCAAAGAGGTTTCTCTGACTCTGTGATTAATACTATGTTACAGGCTCGTAAATCTGTATCCAGAGAGATATATTATAGAGTCTGGAAGAATTATATTTCTTGGTGTCTTTCTCATCATTTTTCTTGGCATTCTTTTAGAATTCCGAGAATTTTACAGTTTCTTCAGGATGGTTTAGATAAAGGTTTATCCGCAAGTTCTTTGAAAGGACAAATCTCTGCTCTTTCTGTTCATTTTCACAGTAAGATTGCTAATCTTCCTGATATTCATTGTTTTGTACAAGCTTTGGTTCGTATAAAACCTGTCATTAAGTCAATTTCTCCTCCTTGGAGTTTGAATTTGGTTCTGGGGGCTCTTCAAGCTCCTCCGTTTGAACCTATGCATTCATTGGACATTAAATTACTTTCTTGGAAAGTTTTGTTCCTTTTGGCAATCTCTTCTGCCAGAAGAGTTTCTGAATTATCTGCTCTTTCTTGTGAGTCTCCTTTTCTGATTTTTCATCAGGATAAGGCAGTGTTTCAAACTTCTTTTGAATTTTTACCTAAAGTTGTGAATTCTAACAACATTAGTACGGAAATTGTGGTTCCTTCATTATGTCCTAATCCTAAGAATTCTAAGGAGAAATCATTGCATTTTTTGGATGTTGTTAGAGCTTTGAAATATTATGTTGAAGCTACTAAGTCTTTCCGAAAGACTTCTAGTTTATTTGTTATCTTTTCTGGTTCTAGAAAAGGCCCGAAAGCTTCTGCCATTTCTTTGGCATCTTGGTTGAAATCTTTAATTCATCTTGCCTATGTTGAGTCGGGTAAATCTCCGCCTCAAAGGATTACAGCTCATTCTACTAGGTCAGTTTCTACTTCCTGGGCGTTTAGGAATGAAGCTTCGATTGATCAGATTTGCAAAGCAGCAACTTGGTCCTCTTTGCATACTTTTACTAAATTCTACCATTTTGATGTATTTTCTTCTTCTGAAGCAGTTTTTGGTAGAAAAGTACTTCAGGCAGCGGTTTCAGTTTGAATCTTCTGCTTATGTTTTTCATTAAACTTTATTTTGGGTGTGGATTATTTTCAGCAGGAATTGGCTGTTTTTTTTTTTTCCCTCCCTCTCTAGTGACTCTTGCGTGGAAAGATCCACATCTTGGGTAATCATTATCCCATACGTCACTAGCTCATGGGATAATTACATGAAAGAAAACATAATTTATGTAAGAACTTACCTGATAAATTCATTTCTTTCATATTAGCAAGAGTCCATGAGGCCCGCCCTTTTTTTGGGGTGGTTATGATTTTTGTATAAAGCACAATTATTCCAATTCCTTATTTTATATGCTTTTGCACTTTTTTATCACCCCACTTCTTGGCTATTCGTTAAACTGAATTGTGGGTGTGGTGAGGGGTGTATTTATAGGCATTTTGAGGTTTGGGAAACTTTGCCCCTCCTGGTAGGAATGTATATCCTATACGTCACTAGCTCATGGACTCTTGCTAATATGAAAGAAATGAATTTATCAGGTAAGTTCTTATATAAATTATGTTTTTCAATAATTTATCTTGTTTCTCCACCCGGCATTCGCGCTCCGTTCCTGTTGTTTATAATGGACGTCTTACTAGCCACAGGGGGACCCACCCCCTTAGGATGACATAATAAGACCTTTTTGCGCATGCGTTCGATTGTGGTTGAAAGCTCATTTATCGTCAGCTCGTGCACATTTTGCGCATGCGCAATAGAACAGTATACGGAGTCCTGTCATTTCCTAACTATTGTACCGCTCGATTTCAAGATTACATTTTACAATAGCAATAATGGCAACTAATAGTTTGTTTTGGATGTATTATAAAACAGTATCGTTTACAAATTTGAAATACAGTTAGATGGCTTGAGAAAAGTAATTTATTTTATATTTTAGAAAGTGACTTACACTCGATATGTATTTCTCTTCTAATTGGCAGTATTACAGGCTGGGGTGTTAGGAGATACTGTCCGCTTCGCAACAATAGTTTTCATTGAATGGACTAATTCAATGAATACTATGTTGTTTGACAGCAGAAACAGGAGTAACGCATGCGCAATGGCAATAGTAAACGGGAGCGCGCATTGCAGATACGTAAACAGCGGGTGGGACCGCTGTTTACGTAATATGGAGGAGAATAAGGAAACAGTGAGTGGGAGGAGCGGGTAAAGTAAATGAAGCATATTTACGATATAAAATTAGAAATAAATGATTACATTTATTAAAAAATTATTGTGGCGGTATGCTTAATAGGATGATTGTCTACATAACTATATCATCCAAACCGGAAAAATTGACATTCACTTTAAGTGGGATAACTTGCACAATTGGTGGCTGACTAAATACTTTTTTGCCCCACTGTATATGGGGTATGGTTTGTGGCTCCTTATTCACCTCATGGGAAATTTGTCACATACCTTCCATAATTGGTCACAGGGACTTGTCACCTTTTGCCTCCTTCTATGGATCTACAATATATTCCATAACCTCTGCTGATATGTTTCAGTACTGGTTTGGCTGTCTACTGGTTGTTTTCTGGTGGACGAGTGTCTATTTGTAAGTATAGTTTTTTTTTTTTTTTTTAACATTTAGACATATTTATTAATATATATGGCCCTGGGACAGAATACAGGTAGCCCTCAGTTTACGCCGGGGTTAGGTTCCAGAAGGAATGGTTGTAAATCAAAACCGTTGTAAATTGAAACCCAGTTTATAATGTAAGTCAATGGGAAGTGAGGGAGTTAGGTTCCAGGCCCCTCTCAAAATTGTCATAAGTAACACCTAATACATTATTTTTAAATCTTTGAAATGAAGACTTTAAATGCTAAACAGCATTATAAACCTAATAAAATAATCACACAACACAGAATATATAATTAAACTAAGTTAAAAGAACAAAAACATTTGCTAAACAGCATTATAAACCTAATAAAATAACCACACAACACAGACATCACTTGCATTTTTCTGCAAACAGTTCATTCTATGCATTCCAATCTGGACTGATTTATAGACCGAAAGATCTTGTTTCTTTGAAATCTGCTCGATAGCTCAGGTCTGGTTAAGCTGATTAATTTCAGCTTGCTTGGCTTTGCTGCAACACAAGCGGACAGCTCCACCTACTAGCTATTTTAATAAATGCAGTGCTTCTCAATAGCAGTCACATGACTGGAAAAAAAGGTTGTTATTCTGAAACAGTGTAAATTGAACCATTGTAAAACGAGGGCCACCTGTATATACATTGTTCCCCTTGCTGTTTTGTGAGCGTCCGGTTTTTTAAATTCCTATCGTCTGACGTCAGGTCTACGCTCGTTGGGATAGTGCACATCTTATTAGATCTGTTTCACTTTTTTGCACTTCGGCTGGATTATGCCCTTCGGGTTAGTGCGTGTATGAAAGTTCTTGCTCATGTCAGGGTTTTTTTTTGCACTCGTTATTTCACACTGCTAAGCGTTATCTAGGCTTCAGATGTGAAGTTTATATGTCTCCTGCTTTTGTTTTGCAGTTTGGCTTAGAGCACATTGTACCTGTAAGTTTTTTTTTTTGTTTTTTAAAGCTTCTTTTAAGGGATTAGAGCAGAGCTTTCCAAACTTTTCATGTTGGTGACACACTTTTTAGACCTACATCATTTTGCGACACAGTAATTCAATTGTACTATCAAACAGGAGGTTAAACTAACTTGTTTTAAGATACACTGACACATACATAAATTAAAAAATAATGAAATGTAAGTTTTTAGTAACACAAGTAGCTACTTATTATTTTACATACAAGGGGTAGTAAGAGAGGAATTACCGGTATATGGTAAGGCCTAAAAAAGACCAGGGATACTGCACACTAATTAAATAACCACAAATCAAGAGTGACCAAATATAATATACCAAAGTGAAATTTTATTAGTGAAATTAACCTAAACAATTACTACCTAAGAAATACACATAAATAAAATAAAAAACAAAAACATACACATAACAGACAACACATGGGCCCCACATACACCTTAAAAAGTACTAAGCCGGCAGGCAAAAAAGTGCACAAGTACTTCACCAAATAGAAATGTCAAGATATATATAGCAGCTGCAATGAATAGAAAAAATCTTGTAAAGTCTCCTTAAAGGCAAATAGCCGCAATGAAGCAGCAATAATGGGATGTATGAGGTTGATGGGATGAACACAGTTTCTGAATATTTAGTGGAATATTAGATAAAGATACTCGCATTTCATCATCAAGCATTTTTAAGCTTCCACTTCCTATCCATATATCAAGAGCAGGAGCAGCAATGCACTACTGGGAGCTAGCTGCAAAAAAATAAAAACACTGACTTCAGCTTAACGTTAAAGCTGCTGCCCTCAGAGCTCTGCGAGTCCGACTGACTACTGCCCGCGCTGCAAACAAACTGCTGTCCCACTCACTGACTACACGTGCAGTCACGAGCCGATGTGCCACCAATGGGAAAAGTTTCAGTTTCCGCTAAGCTGCGTCAATAGGTTAAGATGATCTGTGACCCACTAGGTATCAATCGCGTGTCAACCACATGATATGCGTAGCAGGCAGGCAGAAAGTTGGAAACCAAACGAAAATTTAAAAAGATTTTTGAATTCAAACAAATTTGTGTTGAAGCAGGGACACACCTACACACTGCCGCCGACACACTAATGTGTCACGACACACAGTTTGGAAAGCACTGGGTTAGAGTGTAGTGTTTATTGCTTTGCTTTGTCAATGCTATAATGGAGCTGTTTGATTCAGTCCCTAAATCTAGTTTAGAAGCCGAGTCTCCTGAAAACATTCCTACTTTTAAATTAATTAATTTTAAATGTGTTTATTATAAAGAAGCTGAGGTCTCTCATCCACCTTATTTATGTTTTATTTATGTTTAAAAATGTTAATGCATTCCGACCAACCTAATGCTACTTCTATGGGTATTACTACTGCTTCTGTTTGTTTATTACAGGATAATGCTACGTTTTTACTTACCCTGTGTGGAGAATCTCATCAAAGCTGCTGTTTCTGAGGCGCCTGCTGCTCTCCCGCCTTAAAGTAAGTGTAAAAAGTCGGTTTAGATTTTACCTTCTACTAGTACTATGTCTCCTGAAGTCAGGGATACTGTTATGTCTTCAGAAGGTTAAGTTTCTTATGGTGATGAGGAGTCTTCTTCTGATGTTGAGCCTGATACTTCCTCTTTTTTGTTTAAAATTGAACATATTTGTTCTCTTTTGAAAGAGGTTTTACTTCCTTTATGGGTTAAAGATTCTAAGGTTTCTGAAGATAAGCCTTGCAATTGTTTAAGTTCAGTTATGTGGACTGTTGTTAAACTCCCTGAGGTATTTTCTATCCCTGATGCTGTCTCTGACATGATTTCTAGGGAATGGTCTAAGCCAGGTAATTCATTTAATACTTCTGCAAGGTTCTAAAAGTATTTTCAGTTACCTGCTGCTAATGTTTAATTGTGGGAAACTGTTCCTAAAGTTGACAGGGCTATTTCTACTCTGGCTAAGCATACTACTATCCCTTTGAAAGATAGTACTTCTTTTAAAGACCCTTAGTATAGAAAATTACCCTTTTCATAGAAGTCTTTTTACAAGCAGGGTATTTACTTAGGCCATCTATTTCTGATGTGGCTGCTGCTTCAACTTACTGGTAATCTTGTTTTTCAGAACAGTGCTCTGAAGACTCTGCTAGTGAAAATCTTTTGGTTTTACTAAAGAGTACCAATTATTGTATTTGTGATGCTTTGTTTGATATGAAGATCAGTATTAAAAGTATGTATTTGGCAGTCTTTGCTAGAAGAGCCTTATGGCTTAAGTACCTGGTCTGCTGACGGTGTCAAAATTCAGACTATTGTCTCTCTATTATTTTTTATTTTTTTCTGAGGTTAAGAAAACTGGTTCTGATTTAGATTCTATAAAATCTGCTGTTACTTGAAGTAAAGAGGCTTTTCTTCTTCAAGAGTATAGTGGGAAATCTAAAGCTGCTAATCATTTTAGTTCCTTTCGACAGAATAAGGAACAAAAGGCTGACTCCTCTGCTCAGAAGCAAAGCACTCTGGCTCAGTCTGGAGGCCTAGTGCTAACTGGAAAAAATCAAATCAGGCTAAGAAATCAATCCCTACTACTAAATCTGCATGAGTGTGCAGCCCTTGATCCAGAGGTTCTGGTTTGGGGCAGGTTATGCCTTTTTCAGGAAGCTTGATAGTCTCCCAGGGTTATCTGATAGGTTTCAGAACAAGGCCACCCAAAGGAAGTTTTTTTTCTTTTTCTTTCCAGTGTTCCAAGGAATCCTTTAAAGGCTCAAGCTTTTTTTCCTGTCAGTTTCAGATCTGGAAACTATGGGAGTGATTGTTGGGTTTTTGTGGGGTTGTGGATTTATTTCCTTAGTGAAAAAAGGATGTTTTTTTAAATCCCTCCCTTTATGCTATTGCTCCCAGGAGTAATGAATCATAGACCAGTATGAAAGAAAACATAATTTCTCTTGTAAGGTGTATCCAGTCCACGGATCATCCATTACTTGTGGGATATTCTCCTTCCCAACAGGAAGCTGCAAGAGGATCACCCACAGCAGAGCTGTCTATATAGCTCCTCCCCTAACTGCCACCTCCCAGTCATTCTCTTGCAGCTCTCGACAAGGGAGGTTGCATGGAGAGATGGTGACTTAGTGTAGTTTTTCTAATGTTTCGTCACTGTGTCCTAATCCTTCTTCAAAGAAGGAACGTCTATTGCACAATCTTGACGTGGTTCGCGCTTTAAAGTTTTATTTACAAGATGCTAAAGATTTTCGTCAAGCATCTGCATTGTTTGTTGTCTACTCTAGACAGAGGAAAAGCCAAAAGGCTTCGGCAACTTCTCTATCTTTTTGGCTAAGAAGTATAATACGCTTAGCTTATGAGACTGCTGGCCAGCAGCCTCCTGAAAGGATTACAGCTCATTCTACTAGAGCGGTAGCTTCCACATGGGCTTTTAAGAATGAGGCTTCTGTTGAACAGATTTGTAAGGCGGCGACTTGGTCTTCGCTTCATACTTTTTCTAAATTCTATAAATGTGATACTTTTGCTTCTTCGGAGGCTATTTTTGGGAGAAAGGTCTTACAGGCAGTGGTGCCTTCTGTTTAAGCGCCTGCCTTGTCCCTCCCTTCATCCGTGTCCTATAGCTTTGGTATTGGTATCCCACAAGTAATGGATGATCCGTGGACTGGATACACCTTACAAGAGAAAACAAAATTTATGCTTACCTGATAAATGTATTTCTCTTGTGGTGTATCCAGTCCACGGCCCGCCCTGTCATTCTAAGGCAGGTGTTTTTTTATTTTTAAACTACAGTCAGCACTGCACCCTATAGTTTTTTTTTTTTTTTTTTTTCTTGCTTGTCTTCGGTCGAATGACTGGAGGTGGAAGTTAGGGGAGGAGCTATATAGACAGCTCTGCTGTGGGTGATCCTCTTGCAGCTTCCTGTTGGGAAGGAGAATATCCCACAAGTAATGGATGATCCGTGGACTGGATACACCACAAGAGAAATAAATTTATCAGGTAAGCATAAATTTTGTTTTACTTACCTGATAAATTAATTTATTTCATGGTGATGAGAGTCCACGAGTTCCCACCCTTTGTTTTTGGGTTTATGTGTTTTCTTTTTTCCCTGCTCCTTTTTATGGATTTTATTCCTTTTTCTTACCTTTTTTTGCTTGGCTATACATAACACTGAGGTACATGTGAGGTGGGAGGGGTTTTATAGAGCTCGGGTTTGGGAATCTTTGCCTCCTCCTAGTGGTAAGGATGAGTAATTCCCAGTAGTAATGGATTGTGGACTCACCACCATGAAAGAAATTAAATTATCAGGTAAGCACAAATTATGTTTTACAGCCATCCTAAAATAATACAAATATATAAGCTCTCACCCCTTCTATGTGCCCCCCCCAAAAATTGAAATATTTAAACTAACTGATAACTGTATTTTCTCTTCACAGTTATATGACAACAACCTTTGTAGTTGAAGCCATGGCTGCTGCCAACGCTCAGCTGCGCTGGAAAAGATGGGAGAAGGAAGAGGTAAGTACATTTGTAATGTAGATAGCAACTAGTTTCTTCAGGTTTGGCCCAGACCGCTCTTACCTTATGACTAAGGGTCAATAACTGATCTTAAACATTAGCTGGACCCCATGTAGTATCACAATTAAAGGTAATTTTTTATTAAATAAGAGGCTGGAATAAACTCTATTTCTGTGTATTGTAGGTAGCAACTCCTGGATTCCGTGCCTGAAATGTTTGTAAGCACGGTCTTCTACTTTTTTAATATGTGACTTGTCTATCATCTCCTGCAGGACTCTGACTCATCAGAAAGCTCAGAAAGTGAATCTCTGACCCATCCTGATTACAACAGAGCAGAGGTCCGACCCATCCTTTCTGTGCGTAAGTATATCAGCAGGGTAAGAGACCATAAATGGAAGTTTTAGACTTTCTGTATTTTAGCATTGCAGATGTTTGTAACAACTTTCATTGTTTTCTTTTGTTTCAGAGCGTCGGGGATTATCTGATCCATTTGAGATTGTAGAGCGTGTGGAAATGGGTCAGATGGCTTCTATGTTTTTTAATAAAGGTATGTTGAGCCTGTGTGCATGTTTTGTATGCTGTGCCACATACATCAGACTCAGTGGCAGCTGGTGAATTTTGAAGATGGTGGGGAGCTAGACCCCACCCTCATACGGCTCAACCCATATCAATAGAGAGATAGAGATACAGTGTGTGTGTGTGTGTATGTATGTGTGTATGTGTGTGTGTATATATATATATATATATATATATATATATATATATATATATATATATATATATATATATATATATATATATATATATATATATATATATATATATATATATATACATAAAACTGAGTGCAGCGCCACAGTAATCATCTCACCTCTATTCCTCTGCGTTGTCCGTTGTAACCTCTGAACTTCCCTTGTCGGCACAATGAAGAGTGAGTAAAAATTAGCATAGGGAACTGCTGCAGCTATTCACGTGTCAGCCAAACACAATATCAATATTATAGAACAAAGAGTGAAAAATAGCGCATGCAGTTAAACCAAGACTACTAATTTAAAAACGGCAAATTTTAATAAGCCATATTAAAAACATATATTTTTATATATATATATATATATATATATATATATATATATATATATATATATATATATATATATATATATATATATATATACACAGTATATATATATATATATATATACACAGTATATATATATATATATATATAGAGAGAGAGAGATATATTTATATATACAGTAGTTTAGATCTGTTGGCCTGATAGTGGCACAACCAACAGATAGATCTAAACATCCCTTTAGAAAGTCCACAACAGCACAGATTAAATGCGTAGGGTGATCTGTAACAGACTTTGAAAATATAATTTACTAGTGGCAATTCAACTCCTGGCCACCAGGTGGAGGCAAAGAACACCCCAGCAAAGATTCAAGTATCGTCCCACTTCCCACAATCCCCAGTCATTCAGCTGAGGAATTATGGAAAGAAAAGACACAAAGGGTATAGAAGTGCCTGAGGTTTAGAAAATTACAAAAGCCATTTTAAGATCAAAATAAGGGTGGGTCGTGGACTCTCCATGCCAGGAAAAAAAATAATTTATCCGGTAAGCATAAATTATATTTAATTTCAAAAGGCATGGAGAGTCCACAAATCCATTCAATTACTAGTGGGAACCAATACCCAAGCTAGAGTCCACAGAATGGAAGGGAGGGATACACAAGACAGGCGAACCTAAACAGAAGGCACCACCGCTTGAAGACCTTTTCTCCCAAAAGAAGCCTCAGCTGAGGCAAAAACATCAAATTTGGAAAAAGTATGCAATGAAGACCAAGTTGGCCCCCTTGCAAATCTGTTCCATAGAAGCATAATTTTTAAAGGCCCAAGAAGAAACAACAGCCCTAGTGGAGTGAACCATAATTCTCTCTGGAGGCTGCTGTCCATCTGTCTCATAAGCCAATCGAATAACACTTCTCAGCCAAAAGGAGAGAGTAGAAGAAGTGGCCTTCTGACCCCTCTGTTTACCAGAAAATACAACAAAAAGAGCAGAAGATTGACGAAAATCTTTAGTAGCCTGCAAATAGAACTTCAAAGCATGCACAACATCCAGATTATTGAAGGATTAGGACAAAATGAAGGAACAACAACTTTTTGGTTAATATTGCGTTCCGAAACCACCTTAGGTAGGAATGCTAATTTAGTTTGAAGAACCGCCTTATCCTGATGAAATATAAGATAAGGAGGTTCATACTGTAGAGTCGAAAGCTCCGAAACCCTACGGGCTGAGGAAATTTCCAGAAGAAATAAAACCTTCCAGAACAATAATTTAATATCAACAGAATGCATAGGCTCAAACAAGAACAAGATTAAGACTCCAAGCAATTGCCCTAAACACAGGCCTAATTCTAACCAAGGCCTGAACAAAAGATTGAACATCTGACAAATTTGCCAGACGCCTTTGCAAAAGAATCGACAGAGCCGAAATCTGACCCTTTAGAGTACTGACTGATAAACCTTTCTCCAGGCCCTCCTGAAGAAAAGACAGAATACGGGGAATTCTCACCTGACTCATAGAAAAACCCCTATATCCACACCAATAAAGGTATTTACGCCATACCTTATAATAAATCTTGCGAGTAACATGTTTACAAGCCTGAATCATAGTCTCAATAACCTTCTCAGAAAATCCACGTCTGAACAAGACTAACTGTTCAATTTCCAAGCGGTAAGCTTCAGAGAAACCAAGTTCGGATGGAGGAAGGGATCCTGAAGTAGAAGATCCTTCCTCAGAGGCAATTTTCACTAGGTCCACAAACCAAGTTCTGCAAGGCCTTGCTGGAGCTATTAAACTCGCCAAAGCCTGCTCCTGTTTGATACGGGCTATTACCCGAGGAAGAATGGCAACCGGAGGGAACGGATAAATTAGACCAAAATCCCATGGCACTGCCAGGGCGTCTACCAGAGCTTCTTGAAAATCTCTTGATTTTGCTCCATATTTTGGAAGCTTGGTGTTTAGACGAGACTCCATCAGAGCCAGCTCCGGAACTCTGTACTTGAGGGTTAACATCAACTAAACTTAAGGAACCCCAAACTGCTCCCCAGCCTAACAGGCTGGCATCCATAGTCACAATCCATAGTCACAATCTCCCAAAATGGTCTCAGGAAACAAGTGCCCTGAGACAAATGGTTCTGGGATATCCACCAGGACAGAGAAATTCTTGTCTGCAAGTCTAACATTATCCTCTGAGAGAGGTCCGAATGGTCTCTGTTCCGTTGTCTGAGCATGCATAACTGTAGAGGTCTCAGATGGAAACAAGCAAACGGAATAATGTTCATGGGTGCCACCATGAGACCAATTACTTCCATACACACTGCCACTGAAAATTTTCATAGATACTGTGTCTATGATCGTCCCCAGAAAAAAAAACTGGTACTTGGCACCAAGGAACTTTTCCCTAGATTCACCTTCCACTCGTGAGAGCAGAGAATTAATAACAGAAAATCTGTATGGGATTTTGCTAACTAAAAAGATGGCGCCTGAACCAAGATATCATCCAGGTAAGGTGCCACCGCAATCCCTAATGATCTGGCCACAGCCAAAAGAGCCCCTAGAACCTTCATAAATATTCGAGGAGCAGTGGCGAGGAAGAACTACAAATTGGAATTGTAGTTACAAAAAGGCAAACCTCAGGAACTTGAAATGTTCCCTGTGGATAGGCACATGAAGATACGTGTCCTTCAGCTCTATAGTGGTCATAAATTGATCTTCCTGAACTAGAGGGAGAATAGAACGAATGGTCTCCATTTTAAAGGACAGAACCTTGAGAAACTTGTTGAGAGACTTGAGGTATAGAATGGGTCGAAAAGTTCCCTCATTTTTGGGAACCACAAAAAGATATGAATAAAATCCCTTGCCCTGTTCTGCTAGAGGAACTTGGACAATCATTCCCAGAGAAGACGGATCCTTTACACAGTTTAAGAAGGTGTCTTTCTTTACCTGGTTTACAGATAATCTCGATAGGAGAAATCTGCCCCTGGGGGGACAAGATTTGAATCCTTTCTTGTATCCCTGGGAGACTATATCCACTGCCTAAGGATCTGGGACGTCGCAAATCCAAACCTGCTGAAAGAAGGAAAGCCTGCTCCCTACTTGATCCAGAACTGGATCGGGGGTGGCCCCTTCATGCTGATTTAGTGTTAGCAGAAGGCTTTCTGGATTCTTTACCCTTATTCCAAGGCTGGATAGCTCTCCAAGAGGTCTTGGCTTGCTCAGGTTTAGAATACGAGGAAGATTCTGTCCCTTGAAGTTACGAAAGAAACAAACCGTCGACCCTTGGGCCTATTCTTCTTATCCTGCGGTAAAAAAGATCCTTTTCCACCAGTTACCGTGGAAATAATCTCTGCCAGACCAGGACCAAATATAGTCTTACCCTTAAAGGGTAGAGACAGAAGCTTGGGCTTGGAAGTCACATCCGCAGACCAAGATTTTAACCATAGGGCTCTGCGGGCTAGAATCGCAAAACTAGAAATCTTGACTCCCAGTCTGACTACTTGCATACTGGCGTCACAAATAAAAGTATTAGCCAAAAATGAGTGCTTTACCCCTGCAATTATTTAGTAAAATTATCACTGAATAATACAGGAACGATTTTTAAACATTCATACTTTTATCTTTATTGGTTTAACTATTCAATCATACACATTTAAAAACACTTAAACTCTGTAGATATCAATATATAGCATAGATGTGTGAATAATACCTCTGAGAATCATGTATCTATATGTGAAACATTGTACTTGGTTTGTATAATATCAAGCAGTCCGATACAAACATTATCTTTTGTAGCCGGCTATTAATAAATTAAAAAATAATGCTGTAACAAGAGGACCTGTTAATAGGAATGTCTGGTTATGAGATTAAAGCTATCTAGCGAATACTCTATCTGTATATTGTCCTTGCTTGCACAGTTAACTTTAGCACAGCTGCTCAATGTAATAGATTCTGTCTGCTTAAGCATCTTCTATAGCGGGGTGGGGGGGCAAGATTAATTTTTAACTGACTTGTTTCACTAACATAGCACAACGTCTGATCTCAGAATATAACACACATTTACAAGCTATTGGCAATCAACAGTTTTCATAGAGAGTAAGCAGTTAAAAAATGAGAGTATGAACTCTGTAAATCTGGTAAATCTATTTACTGGTTCATAAATCCTACCTTGTGTGTGGGATTGGATTATCATGAGGATTGGCTGTTCCAATCAGCCAATAGAATGCGAGCTCAATCCTATTGGCTGATTGGATCAGCCAATAAGATTGAAGTTCAATCCTATTGGCTGATTGCATCAGCCAATAGTATTTTTTCAACCTTACTTCCGATTGGCTGATAGAATTTGGGTAGTTGTCAGAAGAAGAGGATGTTCCGTGCCGGATGTCTTGAAGATGGTGCCGCTCCGTGCCGGATGGATGAAGATAGAAGATGCTGTCTGGATGAAGACTTCTGCCCGTCTGGAGGACCACTTCTGCCGGCTTGGATGAAGACTTCTCCCGGCTTCGTTGAGGATGGATGTCGGCTGTAACTGTAAGTGGATCTTCATGGGTTAGTGTTAGGTTTTTTTAAGGGTTTATTGGGTGCGTTTTATTTTTAGGTTAGGGTTTTGGCAGCAATAGAGCTAAATGCCCTTTTAAGGGCAATGCCTAACCAAATGCCCTTTTCAGGGCAATGGGAAGCTTAGGTTTTCTTAGAGTTTTATTTGGGGGGTTGGTTTGTGTGGGTGGTGGGTTTACTGTTGGGGGGGTTGTTTGCATTTTTTTTACAGGTAAAAGAGCTGATTTCTTTGGGGCAATGCCCCACAAAAGGCCATTTTAAGGACTATTGGTAGTTTAGGCTATTTTTTTTTTTTTTTTTTGATAGGGCTATTAGATTAGGTGTAATTAGTTTAAATATCTTGTAATTTGTTTTTTATTTTGTGTAATTTAGTGTTTTTTTGTTGTAATTTATTTAATTGTAGTGTAATGTTAGGTGTTAGTGTAACTCAGGTTAGGTTTTATTTTACAGGTAAATTTGTATTTATTTTAGCTAGGTAGTTAGTAAATAGTTAATAACTATTTAGTAACTATTCTACCTAGTTAAAATAAATACAAACTTGCCTGTAAAATAAACCGTAAGCTAGCTACAATGTAACTATTAGTTATATTGTAGTTAGCTTAGGGTTTATTTTATAGGTAAGCATTTAGTTTTAAATAGGAATTATTTAGTTATTAATAGTAGGTTTTATTAAGATTTATTTTAATTATATTTAAGTTAGGGAGGGTTAGGGTTAGACTTAGGTTTAAGGGTTAATAACTTTAGTATAGTGGCAGCGACTTTGGGGGCGGCAGATTAGGGGTTAATAAGTGTAGGTAGGTTGCAGGGATATTGGGGGCTGGTTATTAGGGGTTAATAAATATAATGTAGGTGTCGGCGATGTTTGGGCAGCAGATTAGGGGTTACTATGTATTATGTAGGTGTCGGCGATGTCCGTAGCGGCAGATTAGGGGTTAATAAGTATACTGCAGGTGTCGGAAATGTCGGGGGGCGGAGATTAGGGGTTAATACGTATAAGATTAGGGGTGTTTAGACTTGGGGTTCATGTTAGGGTGTTAGGTGTAAACATAAAATCTGTTTCCCCATAGGAATCAATGGGGCTGCGTTACTGAGCTTTACGCTGCTTTTTTTTCAGCCCGGTCTCCCCATTGATGTCTATGGGGAAATCCTGCACAAGCACGTACAACCAGCTCACCGCTGACTTAAGCAGCGCTGGTATTGGAGTGCGGTATGGAGCACAATTTTGCTCTACTCTCACTTCTTGCCTAATAACGCCGGGTTTAGAAAAACCTGTAATACCAGTGCTGTAGGTAAGTGAGCGGTGACGATAACGTGCAAGTTAGTACCGCACCCCTCATAGCGCAAAACTCTTAATCTAGCCGTTAGTGATGGAGTGTCACAAATGAGTTGCCTTATTAAATAACATAATTTATGTAAGAACTTACCTGATAAATTCATTTCTTTCATATTAGCAAGAGTCCATGAGCTAGTGACGTATGGGATATACATTCCTACCAGGAGGGGCAAAGTTTCCCAAACCTCAAAATGCCTATAAATACACCCCTCACCACACCCACAATTCAGTTTAACGAATAGCCAAGAAGTGGGGTGATAAAAAGTGCGAAAGCATATAAAATAAGGAATTGGAATAATTGTGCTTTATACAAAATCATAACCACCACAAAAAAAGGGCGGGCCTCATGGACTCTTGCTAATATGAAAGAAATGAATTTATCAGGTAAGTTCTTACATAAATTATGTTTTCTTTCATGTAATTAGCAAGAGTCCATGAGCTAGTGACGTATGGGATAATGACTACCCAAGATGTGGATCTTTCCACACAAGAGTCACTAGAGAGGGAGGGATAAAATAAAGACAGCCAATTCCTGCTGAAAATAATCCACACCCAAAATAAAGTTTAACGAAAAAACATAAGCAGAAGATTCAAACTGAAACCGCTGCCTGAAGTACTTTTCTACCAAAAACTGCTTCAGAAGAAGAAAATACATCAAAATGGTAGAATTTAGTAAAAGTATGCAAAGAGGACCAAGTTGCTGCTTTGCAGATCTGGTCAACCGAAGCTTCATTCCTAAACGCCCAGGAAGTAGAAACTGACCTAGTAGAATGAGCTGTAATTCTCTGAGGCGGAGTTTTACCCGACTCAACATAGGCAAGATGAATTAAAGATTTCAACCAAGATGCCAAAGAAATGGCAGAAGCTTTCTGGCCTTTTCTAGAACCGGAAAAGATAACAAATAGACTAGAAGTCTTACGAAAAGATTTCGTAGCTTCAACATAATATTTCAAAGCTCTAACAACATCCAAAGAATGCAACGATTTCTCCTTAGAATTCTTAGGATTAGGACATAATGAAGGAACCACAATTTCTCTACTAATGTTGTTGGAATTCACAACTTTAGGTAAAAATTCAAAAGAAGTTCGCAACACCGCCTTATCCTGATGAAAAATCAGAAAAGGAGACTCACAAGAAAGAGCAGATAATTCAGAAACTCTTCTGGCAGAAGAGATGGCCAAAAGGAACAAAACTTTCCAAGAAAGTAATTTAATGTCCAATGAATGCATAGGTTCAAACGGAGGAGCTTGAAGAGCTCCCAGAACCAAATTCAAACTCCAAGGAGGAGAAATTGACTTAATGACAGGTTTTATACGAACCAAAGCTTGTACAAAACAATGAATATCAGGAAGAATAGCAATCTTTCTGTGAAAAAGAACAGAAAGAGCAGAGATTTGTCCTTTCAAAGAACTTGCGGACAAACCCTTATCTAAACCATCCTGAAGGAACTGTAAAATTCTCGGTATTCTAAAAGAATGCCAGGAAAAATGATGAGAAAGACACCAAGAAATATAAGTCTTCCAGACTCTATAATATATCTCTCGAGATACAGATTTACGAGCCTGTAACATAGTATTAATCACAGAGTCAGAGAAACCTCTTTGACCAAGAATCAAGCGTTCAATCTCCATACCTTTAAATTTAAGGATTTCAGATCCTGATGGAAAAAAGGACCTTGTGACAGAAGGTCTGGTCTTAACGGAAGAGTCCACGGTTGGCAAGAGGCCATCCGGACAAGATCCGCATACCAAAACCTGTGAGGCCATGCCGGAGCTACCAGCAGAACAAACGAGCATTCCTTCAGAATCTTGGAGATTACTCTTGGAAGAAGAACTAGAGGCGGAAAGATATAGGCAGGATGATACTTCCAAGGAAGTGATAATGCATCCACTGCCTCCGCCTGAGGATCCCGGGATCTGGACAGATACCTGGGAAGTTTCTTGTTTAGATGGGACGCCATCAGATCTATTTCTGGAAGTTCCCACATTTGAACAATCTGAAGAAATACCTCTGGGTGAAGAGACCATTCGCCCGGATGCAACGTTTGGCGACTGAGATAATCCGCTTCCCAATTGTCTACACCTGGGATATGAACCGCAGAGATTAGACAGGAGCTGGATTCCGCCCAAACCAAAATTCAAGATACTTCTTTCATAGCCAGAGGACTGTGAGTCCCTCCTTGATGATTGATGTATGCCACAGTTGTGACATTGTCTGTCTGAAAACAAATGAACGATTCTCTCTTCAGAAGAGGCCAAAACTGAAGAGCTCTGAAAATTGCACGGAGTTCCAAAATATTGATCGGTAATCTCACCTCCTGAGATTTCCAAACTCCTTGTGCCGTCAGAGATCCCCACACAGCTCTCCAACCTGTGAGACTTGCATCTGTTGAAATTACAGTCCAGGTCGGAAGCACAAAAGAAGCCCCCTGAATTAAACGATGGTGATCTGTCCACCATGTTAGAGAGTGTCGAACAATCGGTTTTAAAGATATTAATTGAGATATCTTCGTGTAATCCTTGCACCATTGCTTCAGCATACAGAGCTGAAGAGGTCGCATGTGAAAACGAGCAAAGGGGATCGCGTCCGATGCAGCAGTCATAAGACCTAGAATTTCCATGCATAAGGCTACCGAAGGGAATGATTGTGACTGAAGGTTTCGACAAGCTGTAATCAACTTTAGACGTCTCTTGTCTGTTAAAGACAGAGTCATGGACACTGAATCCATCTGGAAACCCAGAAAGGTTACCCTTGTCTGAGGAATCAAAGAACTTTTTGGTAAATTGATCCTCCAACCATGATCTTGAAGAAACAACACAAGTCGATTCGTATGAGATTCTGCTAAATGTAAAGACTGAGCAAGTACCAAGATATCGTCCAAATAAGGAAATACCACAATACCCTGTTCTCTGATTACAGACAGCAGGGCACCGAGAACCTTTGTAAAAATTCTTGGAGCTGTAGCTAGGCCAAACGGCAGAGCCACAAACTGGTAATGCTTGTCCAGAAACGAGAATCTCAGGAACTGATAATGATCTGGATGAATCGGAATATGCAGATATGCATCCTGTAAATCTATTGTGGACATATAATTCCCTTGCTGAACAAAAGGTAAGATAGTCCTTACAGTTACCATCTTGAACGTTGGTATCCTTACATAACGATTCAATATTTTTAGATCCAGAACTGGTCTGAAAGAATTCTCCTTCTTTGGTACAATGAAGAGATTTGAATAAAACCCCATCCCCTGTTCCGGAACTGGAACTGGCATAATTACTTCAGTCAACTCTAGATCTGAAACACATTTCAGAAATGCTTGAGCTTTTACTGGATTTACTGGGACACGGGAAAGAAAAAATCTCTTTGCAGGAGGTCTCAACTTGAAACCAATTCTGTACCCTTCTGAAACAATGCTCTGAATCCAAAGATTGTGAACAGAATTTATCCAAATTTCCTTGAAAAAACGTAACCTGCCCCCTACCAGCTGAGCTGGAATGAGGGCCGCACCTTCATGTGGACTTAGAAGCAGGCTTTGCCTTTCTAGCTGGCTTGGATTTATTCCAGACTGGAGATGGTCTCCAAACTGAAACTGCTCCTGAGGATGAAGGATCAGGCTTTTGTTCTTTGTTGAAACGAAAGGAACGAAAACGATTATTAGCCCTGTTTTTACCTTTAGATTTTTTATCCTGTGGTAAAAAAGTTCCTTTCCCACCAGTAACAGTTGAAATAATGGAATCCAACTGAGAACCAAATAATTTGTTACCCTGGAAAGAAATGGAAAGTAAAGTTGATTTAGAAGCCATATCAGCATTCCAAGTTTTAAGCCATAAAGCTCTTCTAGCTAAAATAGCTAGAGACATAAACCTGACATCAACTCTGATAATATCAAAAATGGCATCACAGATAAAATTATTAGCATGCTGAAGAAGAATAATAATATCATGAGAATCACGATGTGTTACTTGTTGCGCTAAAGTTTCCAACCAAAAAGTTGAAGCTGCAGCAACATCAGCCAAAGATATAGCAGGTCTAAGAAGATTACCTGAACACAGATAAGCTTTTCTTAGAAAGGACTCAATTTTCCTATCTAGAGGATCCTTAAACGAAGTACCATCTGACGTAGGAATAGTAGTACGTTTAGCAAGGGTAGAAATAGCCCCATCAACTTTAGGGATCTTGTCCCAAAATTCTAATCTGTCAGACGGCACAGGATATAATTGCTTAAAACGTTTAGAAGGAGTAAATGAATTACCCAAATTATCCCATTCTTTGGAAATTACTGCAGAAATAGCATTAGGAACAGGAAAAACTTCTGGAATAACCACAGGAGCTTTAAATACCTTATCTAAACGTTTAGAATTAGTATCAAGAGGACCAGAATCCTCTATTTCTAAAGCAATTAGTACTTCTTTAAGTAAAGAACGAATAAATTCCATTTTAAATAAATATGAAGATTTATCAGCATCAACCTCTGAGACAGAATCCTCTGAACCAGAGGAATCATCAGAATCAGAATGATGATGTTCATTTAAAAATTCATCTGTAGGGAGAGAAGTTTTAAAAGATTTTTTACGTTTACTAGAAGGAGAAATAACAGACATAGCCTTCTTTATGGATTCAGAAACAAAATCTCTTATATTATCAGGAACATTCTGCACCTTAGATGTTGAAGGAACTGCAACAGGCAATGGTACTTTACTAAAGGAAATATTATCTGCTTTAACAAGTTTGTCATGACAATCAATACAAACAACAGCTGGAGGAATAGCTACCAAAAGTTTACAGCAGATACACTTAGCTTTGGTAGATTCAGCACTTGACAGCGATTTTCCTGTAGTATCTTCTGACTCAGATGCAACGTGAGACATCTTGCAATATGTAAGAGAAAAAACAACATATATATAAAGCAAAATTGATCAAATTCCTTAAATGACAGTTTCAGGAATGGGAAAAAATGCCAAAGAACAAGCTTCTAGCAACCAGAAGCAATGAAAAATGAGACTTAAATAATGTGGAGACAAAAGTGACGCCCATATTTTTTCGCGCCAAATAAGACGCCCACATTATTTGGCGCCTAAATGCTTTTTGGCGCCAAAAATGACGCCACATCCGGAACGCCGACATTTTTGGCGCAAAATAACGTCAAAAAATGACGCAACTTCCAGCGACACGTATGACGCCGGAAACGGAAATAGAATTTTTTGCGCCAAAAAAGTCTGCGCCCAGAATGACGCAATAAAATGAAGCATTTTCAGCCCCCGCGAGCCTAACAGCCCACAGGGAAAAAGTCAAATTTTAAGGTAAGAAAAATGTTAAATTAAAATGCATTATCCCAAATATGAAACTGACTGTCTGAAAATAAGGAAAGTTGAACATTCTGAGTCAAGGCAAATAAATGTTTGAATACATATATTTAGAACTTTATAAACAAAGTGCCCAACCATAGCTAGGAGTGTCACAGAAAATAAGACTTACTTACCCCAGGACGCTCATCTACATATAGCAGATAGCCAAACCAGTACTGAAACGAGAATCAGCAGAGGTAATGGTATATATAAGAGTATATCGTCGATCTGAAAAGGGAGGTAAGAGATGAATCTCTACGACCGATAACAGAGAACCTATGAAATAGACCCCTTAGAAGGAGATCACTGCATTCAAATAGGCAATACTCTCCTCACATCCCTCTGACATTCACTGCACGCTGAGAGGAAAACCGGGCTCCAACTTGCTGCGGAGCGCATATCAACGTAGAATCTAGCACAAACTTACTTCACCACCTCCATCGGAGGCAAAGTTTGTAAAACTGAATTGTGGGTGTGGTGAGGGGTGTATTTATAGGCATTTTGAGGTTTGGGAAACTTTGCCCCTCCTGGTAGGAATGTATATCCCATACGTCACTAGCTCATGGACTCTTGCTAATTACATGAAAGAAATTGTGTATTATTGCTTACTAAGTGTGCATACTTGCATAGTATAGTGTTAAGTAGTTAACACAAATAATTATTTAGAGACTAAGTGAAAAGTGCCTAGGAAATGGATGAAGTCCTTAATCAAACACTTAGTAAGCAATAATACACAATATTTAATAAGGCAACTCATTTGTGACACTCCATCACTAAGTTTTTTATATACTTCACATCCATTTTACTTTATTATTACATTTTTATTTATGTGACCTACCTCTTCAACTATATGTGCATACAACCTCTCTTAATATAACACACTTTTAAGTAACAGATTCATAGAAACTGACTTTCACATAATATTTGGAAACATTTATTCCTGCACCCTTAAAATCTACAGATACTAATGTGAAGTAAATTAAACTAATTTCCTCTTCAAAACAGCACTGGTATCTATTGCCCTAGAAGTTTATAAACAACCCACTTTACCCTAGAGAAATACTAACTTTAATAGACACCATACCACTATGATACTCTATTAAAATGTCAGAAATGGTATACACAGTGTTCTGCGTAATCTTGCTTCTGTCTTTAAAACATCTGACATTATTGTCATGATACTGATGTATTCAATACCTTCATTACAAATACCAACCTGTAATAAACAGATTGAAAACCCTGCATATGGTCCTATTACCAAACAATATCTCTGTGGTATAATACAAAATGCACACAAGTGAAAGAACAGTCGTATGCAAAACTTTAGGCACCCCTGACAATTTCCATGATTTTCATTTATGAATAATTGGGTGTTTGGATCAGCAATTTCATTTTGATCTATCAAATAACTGAAGGACAAAATAATATTTCAGTAGTAAAATGAGATTTATTGGATTAACAGAAAATGTGCAAATGCATCAAAACGAAAATAGACAGGTGCATAAATTTGGGCACCCCAACTGAAATATCGCATCAATTTTTAGTATAGCCTCCTATAGCAGAAATAACAGCCTCTAGACGCTTCCTATAGCCTGTAATGAGTGTCTGGATGAAGATATTTTGGACCATTCCTCCTTGCAAAACATCTCCAGTTCAGTTATGTTTGGTGGTTGCCGAGCATGGACAGCCCGCTTCAAATCACCCCACAGATTTGTAATGATATTCAGGTCTGGGGACTGGGATGGCCATTCCAGAACATTGTACTTGTTCCTCAGCATAAATGCCAGAGTAGATTTTGAGCAATGTTTTGGGTCATTGTCTTGTTGAAATATCCAGCCCCGGCATAACTTCAACTTTGTGACTGATTCCTCAACATTATTCTCAAGTATCTGCTGATATTGGTTGAAATCTATGCGACCCTCAACTTTAACATGATTAACAGTACCGGCACTGGCCGCACAGCCCCACAGCATGATGAAACATCCACCAAATTTTACTGTGGGTTGCAAGTGTTTGTCTTGGAATGCTGTGTTCTTTTGCCACCATGCATAACGCCCCTTGTTATGACCAAATAACTCAATCTTTGTTTCATCAGTCCACAGCACCTTCTTCCAAAATGAAGCTGGCTTGTCCGAATGTGCGTTTGCATACCTCAAGCGACTGTGTTTGTGGCATGTGTGCAGAAAAGGCTTCTTCCGCATCACTCTCCCATACTGCTTCTTATTGTGCAAACTGCGCTGAATTGTTGAACGATGCACAGTGACACCATCTGCAGCAAGATGATGTTGTAGGTCTTTGGAGGTGGTCTGTGGGCTGTTTTTGACCGTTCTCACCATTCTTTGCCTTTGCCTCTCCGATATTTTACTTGGCCTGCCACTTCTGGCCTAAACAAGAACTGTGCTTGTGGTCCTCAATTTCCTCTCTATGTTCCTCATAGTGGACACTGACAGCTTAAATCTCTGCGATGGCTTTTTGTAGCCTTCCCCTAAACCATAATGTTGAACAATCTTTGTTTTCAGGTCATTTGAGAGTTGTTTGAGGCCCCCATGTTGCTACTCTTCAGAGGAGAGTCAAAGAGAACAACAACTTGCAATTGGCCACCTTAAATACCTTTTCTCATGATTGGATGCACCTGTCTATGAAGTTCAAGGCGTAATGGACTCGCCAAACCAAATGTCTGTCTGTTCCAATCAGTGCTAGGTAGTTACAGGTATTCAAATCAACAAAATGACAAGGGTGCCCAAATTTATGCACCTGTCTAATTTCGTTTTTATGCATATTGCACATTTTCTGTTAATCCAATAAACCTAATTTTACTACTGAAATATTACTGTGTCCTTCAGTTATTTGATAGATCAAAATGAAATTGCTGATCCAAACACCCAGTTATTTATAAATGAAAATCATGGAAATTGTCAGAGGTGCCTAAACTTTTGCATACGACTTTATGTACAATAAGAAAATTTAGAACTTATTCTTCAGCAGTAACATAAAGAACTTCCTGATAAAGTAACATATATCATCGTAACCCACATGCATAAGTTTGCAAAGTAACATATCGCAACCAACATGCATAAATATAGCATAAGGCTTCAAATGAAAAATGTATCCCCATTGGATGCCTAAACATGATTGACATGCAATACTACCAATCAGAATCAAGATAATTCCTCATGATCATCCAATCCCACACATAAGGTAGGACTTATGAACCAGTAAATAGATTTACCAAACAGCCGGCGTGTAACCCCTCTGAGGAAGCGTGAGCGAAACACGTGTCAGGGGTCTGGCTTCAGAGAGTTCATACTCTCATTTTGTAACCGCTTACCCTCTATGAGAACTGTCGATAGCCAAAAACTTGTAAATGTGTGTTATATTCTGAGATCAGACATTGTGCTATGTTAGTGAAACAAGTCAGTTAAACGTTAATCTAGGCCCCCCCCCCCGCTATAGAAGGGGCTTAAGCAGACATAATCTATTACACTGAATAGCTGTGCTTAAGTTAACTGTGCAAGGACTTTATAATTACAGATAGAGTATTAGCTAGATAGCTTTAATCTTGCAATATGACATCAAACATATTAACAGGTCCTCTTGTTACAGCATTATTTCTGAATTTATTAATAGCCGGCTACAAAAGATAATGTTTGTATCTGACTGCTTGATATTATACAAACAAAGTAAAATGTTTCACATATAGATACATGATTCTCAGAGGTATTATTCACACATCTATGCTATATATTGATATCTAAATAGTTTAAGTGTTTTTTAAACGTGTATGATTGAATAGTTAAACCAATAAAGATAAAGTATGAATGGTTAAAAATCATTCCTGTATTCAGTGAGAATTTTTCCTAAATAATTGCAGGGGTAAAGCACTCTTTTTTTTTTTTTTTTTTTTTTTTTTTTTGTTACAGACTTTGTAACTCATTTATCTATGAGTTTCCTTAGTGCTATATTGCCCCCCTAACAGGTGCATGTTGATTACAAAAATATTTGGCACCTATAGGTACTTGCCATTAGTACTACTTAACCTACTATATTGTTACAAAAGTATTAGCCAGCTTTAGAGCCCTGATCCTATCTTGGATCTCCTCTATAGTTGTTTCCTCTGAAATTAGATCAGACAATGAGTCACACCAATTAGAGGCTGTACCTGCAACTGTCGCAATACTAGTAACTGGTTGCTATTGCAAATCCTGATGAAGAAACATCTCTTAAATAACCCTCCAGTTTCTTATCCATAGGGCCTCTAAAAGAGGAACAATCCTCAAGAGGAATAGTAGTTCTTTTGGCTAAGGTGAATATAGCACCCTCTACTTTAGGAACAGTGTGCCAAAGATCTTGCACTGAATCAGCAACAGGAAACATCTTCTTAAACACAGGAGACGGGTTAAAGGGAACACCCGGCTTCTCCCATTCCTGAGATATGTCAGACATGCATTCTGGAATAGGAAAAACCTCCACAGATTTAGGTTTGACATCAAAAATTATATTCAGTTTATAACCTTTTTAGGAGCCTCTGCAATTGCTTCAGAGTCATCCAAAGTGGCTAAAACCTCCTTCGAAAGTAAACGGAGATGCTCAAGTTTAAATAAAAAATTTACCTCCTCAGAATCTACCGTACTAAGAACCACAGATTCAGAATCAGAGATCTCGCTCTCAGAAGCTGCAGAGGAATGATCCTCGCTAGATAACGGAGAAAGACTAACCAAATCAGTCTTGGCGGAATCAGAACCCATAGAAATGTTCTTAGATTTCCTTTCTTTTACCAGAACTAGGTAAAGCACTTAAGACTGCAGAAGTCAACTGCGCAGCAAAATCTTTAGGCAAAAAAACACTCCCATTGACTGACTGAGAGGAACCGCAGGGCATTGCATGCAAATCTGTCAGACTGGGACATGTTAGAAGAAGGCTGAGACAAACCCTGAAGAAAAAGAAGGCTCAGATAGGGGATCCTTATCCTTAGATAATAAAACCTTATTAAGGCAAGGGGAACAAAATTGCACAGGAGGTATAACCTGGTCATCTGCACAGTAAAGACATTTGTCAAAGGATAGAGAAAGCTTGGGATCGGCATCCATAGTAAATCAAATCCCTTCTTTAGCGCAAACAAATCCCTTCTTTTTCTTATACTCTTATAGTTCTTGTATAAAAATTACTAAACAAATAACCGGCACCTCTACAGCCCAGCCAAGCTGGAGAGACTCACCCAACCGGTAACCAGGAATCAAATCCACGCCAGCAGAAATAACAATTCTGTTCAAACTGCAGATCCTAGAAAGCTGCAAACAGAGAGAAGCGACAGGCAGAAAAAATGATCCAACGCCCGAAAATCCACTCTGTTCCCTTGTAATCCGGTTTCCAAACACAGCCGACTAGAAACAAACCGCTCAGCACTCAGGAAGTAAACTGAGCGGTCACATGATCACAAATTCAAAAGTGTGATGCGGTAAAAAGAACAGCCAACAAACTTCCTTAAAGAGATATTGCCCTAAAACAAAAAAGGGTAAATAAAAGAGCCTTCTTATGGCAGAACAGTGCCCTGAACTGCTGCCCAAATAAATCCCCCAATCTTAAAAGGGATATTCAGTCCCATAAGGATCCACATTGTTCTCTTCATATCAATTTTTTAAGGAACTCCTAAGTGCTGCATCCTTCTCACCTAGAAGGTAAAAGCACTTACCTGTGGATCCGCTGTAGGGCAGGTACAGCAACAGGTGTGACAGAATCCTCACTGTCCTCATTCTACTGACTGTAGATAAAGAAAAAAACAGAGTAACCAACCCTGGTTTTCTATATAGGGGTAGCATAAATGTTGGAAAGAAAGCAAAGACAACCTCGCCGTCTTCCAACTGCTAAAAGCCACCATTACTCTTACTAAAGAGGATTACATGGACACAGCATAACCACAATCCTTGCTTGCAGGGAAAAGTACCCATTAAATGATTAACAACTTGATTTCCTTCAGACACCATCTTTGCACATCACCTGCAATGTTACACAGGCAAAGAATGACTGGGGATTGTGGGAAGTGGGAGAATACTTGCTGAGGTGTTCTTTGCCTCCACCTGGTGGCCAGGAGTTGAATTCCCACTAGTAATTGAATGGATTTGTGGACTCTCTATGCCTTTGGAAAGAAATTGGATAAGAGCCGTCCTGTCACTGGAAAGATATACAGCCAATCCACAACAGGGGCATGATTGATTTCATTGGAACATCTGTGGATGCCGTCATTTTGGACAGCAGGGAGAACCGTTAAAATAGTGGAGGCTATCCAAAACATTTGTGTTACATGTTTTAAAGAGTTTTAATTTTGTAAGTGCATATTTATTGTGTGCTTCTTACCAATAAATCTAACTGCATATGAGCCTGGGATGCACTTGTTTGTTTTGTATTTTACAGTAATAACGCTCCGTGCTTCCTCTTATATGGCTGTGCAGCACTTTTTATATAGCAGTTTACAGAGTATACCCCACATAAAACCACATGGGAAGCTGTAAGGAAGAGTACTCGCAAGGCCGAAGGCTCCATTTCACTTGTAGATGATAGTTTCTTCCAAGCCGACCACTCCAGCTCCCCCCTGTGTGTCGGTGTTGTAGCCGACTCCTGCTGATGTCACCGTCATAGACATTGCCCCTCAATACTCTTCCTCAGTCGCTGAGGGGTTCCTTTGGTAGCACTGCATAGTCATCAATCAGCACCATCCTATATAGACTCGTCAAGACAGAGCAACATTTTTATGAGTAAGGATTGGCTAATATGAACTCATGACATTATGCTAAGACTACGGCTGTTTGCCGAAACGCGTAAGCCTGTGTGCTGCGCTATTCTCTCCACTCTGTTTTGGATTGCTATCCGAATTTTAAATGAATCCACATTAAAGTTTTTGTGATTTTAGGAGCACGGGGTGGTTCTTTTTTTTTTTTACGCTGTATTATGCTATAATGTCATAAGTTCATATTAGCAAATAATTACTCATAAAAAGGTCACTCTGGCTCATGCGAGTTGTAGTCTATGGGCTAAAGTCTCACTTTACAGTACAGAGCAAAAAGTACAACTGTCTGATTGCTTTACAGTGGTCAGAGGGTAGTGGCTGTGCCAGATACTCAATCTCTGTCTGTACCGTAAGTCGATCAGATGCCAAGTGCGCTCCACAGAAACCAATCCCCCCACAAATGTGTATAAACCTTCCCCAAGCCAATGTGAGGTTAGAAGGCTGTCACAGCCTCTGTATTACCAGATAGGGTTATGCCAGAAATCACTTAAAGGGACAGAAGGAGCATGTGCAAAGTGCTGTCAGACAGGGCAGATTACATAAAACACCCTGTCTGAGAGAACTTTGCAAATGCAAAACCTTGTTTTGTTTATTATATGTTGTTTTTTATTATTATTATTATTATTATTATTATTATTATTATAATCCACCCCCTCCTAAAAAAAAAAAAAAAAAGACAAAAATAAAATAAACCTAACTGTGCCACCACAATGGCATTTTATTTTGGGGCATTGCCTCAACTGCCCCTTTAGAAGAGCTTTCACTGATCGGACTGTTGTAATATGCAATTATGAGTTTTTTTGTGTTTATGGTCTCTTCTGTTATCCCTGCCTGTCCCAGCAGAGGGAGCTCTAACACAGGACTCTAACACTAATTTTCTAGTCTTATATTCTAATGTCTTTGTGTTTCTATTTATTGGTACACAGTAGTGTAATGTGTTTACATTCTAATTCTGAGTTCTATAATCTGTGCGATTTTAGGCAGACTTTAGACATATGATGGCTAAACCGTATCATTGAGAGGGCTGCGTATGCTGCCTTCGGAAATGTGCCTTTTATTTGAACTACAGCAAAAATATTGAATCCTCTGAGTGTATAGTAAATTAACTGGTTAAAGGGCACTGGGTAGACTATTCTTGTAGTTTTCTAAGCTAAAATAGCAAATATGTATTTTTGTGAGTAAAACTTAAGTATTATTACCTGCTTTAGAGGAGAGAATGGGGGTACAGCACCAAGCATACTGTGGTATTTGCACATTGCCCTGATTTTTCTGATTTCTTCTTCACAGTTGGAGTGAACCTGTTTTATATCTGCATTATTATATATCTGTATGGTGACCTAGCTATATATGCAACAGCTGTGCCCCTGTCCCTGGTGCAGGTCACATGGTGAGTTGAGATGAAAATGATTCCCCAATTCGACTTGTACTGGGGGGAATCTCACCTTTTTTGTGCCCTCTCTTTCTTCCAACAGCTTCACTGGGAATGTTTCGTGCGGGACACGAACAGGAGAGAAGAATATTACAGACCCATGCTGGGGATCCATTCGACGCATTGATGCTTATAGGATCTACTTGGTGAGCTGCATTTTACCCTCCTGCTATCTATAGAATTGCCCTCTCAGCTGTTAAAGGACCACTGAAGTCAAAATTAAACTTTTATGATTCAGATAGAGAATGCAATTTGAAACCACTTTATGCGCATATTAATAATGGAAGCAAATGTATTATCTTGTTATATGCACATCATCTTCTGAGATAACCGCTCCTACTGAGCATGTGCAAGAGTTCACCCTATATACATATATGCATTTGTGATTGGCTGATGGCTGTCACATGGTACAAGGGGCAGAGAAAATAGAAGTAACTTTAAAATTTGTCAATCTTCTATTTATTTGAAATTCAGACTGATTGCATTGTTATAATTTTGCTTCATTCTTTTGGTATCTTTTGTTGAAGTAGCAACAGTGCACTCCTGGGAGATAGCTGAACACATCAGGTGAGCCAATGACAAAAGGCATATATGTGTAGCCACAAATCAGCAGCTAGCTCCCAGCATTGCATTGCTGCTCCTTAGCCTACCTAGGTATGCTTTTCAAAAAATGATATCAAGAGAACAAAGCAAATTAGGTAGTAGAAGTAAATAGTAAAGTTGTTTAAAATTGTGTGCTCTGAATGCTGCGCATATCTATATAAAAATATCCCTTTAAAAGTAGAATCACATCCTATAATAAAAAGCAATACAATAACACTTAATATGAATTTCAAATGAGTTTTTTTTTTTTCTCTCAAATAAATTTCAGTTACTTCCATTTCCCTCCCTGTACCATGTGACAGCCATCAGCCAATGACAAAGCACATAATGGTATATTCTGTGAACCCTTGCACGTGCTCAGTAGGAGCTGGTGTCTCATACTGCATAGAAAGAGGTTGCTCTATGTGTTTCATGACATTATTATTATTATTATTATCTTTTTAAATGGCCATTATTACATTTGATTTTTCTGTGCAGTTTCTGAACTCTGTGAAGATGCTCAATTATTTCTACCAAAATCCCCAGACACAATTTGGTTTTCGGGTGCTATTTACAGTTTTATTATTTTTTTTAGACTGTGTTCGTGGTCCTCTTGGGTCCTTTTACATTCTTCAATGTGCAAAAGACAAAATACCTCCAGATTTTGACATCCCTCATGAGATGGATAGGTGAGTAAACGTGTGGGTGGGATTAATTGGCTTCATGGCACAGTGCATAGTTTGGCCCAAATTTATCAAAGGTTCTGGCTACAGGCTGATGACCGCTGCTTCTTAACCAACTTCGCCATCTTTTATGTGGCGTATATAAATCCCCCCCCCCGTATATCAATCCCCCCTTGCGAGCAGGGGGCAGTGTTGCACACTAACGGTAATATGCAATGACACAATGCCGGGCAAACGGGGGTGAAGATGTGAGCCTTTGTCCACCAGACTTTGTTAAAACTGGCCCTTTAGGGCATACGCCCTTCAGCTTTACTGATAAAATCCCGTTGTACAATTTATTATACTTTGTAAAAAAAAAATCCTCAATACACCCCCCCCCCCCCCTTCTGTTGTGCAGGAGCATTGAACTTGATATTTTAGCATCACATAAACTGTTTCATTATTGCAATACACATTTATTATTTATTTTGCTGCCTTTTGCTGTAAAATACATCTGAAAATGTATTCTTGTTCCACTTTCCCTCAGGGATGCTTGGGTTAATACTTTTAGGCAAGTTATGTGACCTTGCCCACTACCCATAACCTTATCAGTCGCTTTCTGTTTGCAATAGCAGTGAGCATACTAGGTAGTTTAGGTGTGAATATTATTGTAAATGCATAAATATACATTTATATTTAGCTATTGGGTGAAGAATAGAAAGGAATACCTGTTAAATAAATTATTACTAAGTTAACCAGTGCTAAACCACCTTATGGGAAGTAAAGCGGTCAGGCAACCCCAGTCTCTCTCAGTAACTGTACATGTGCAAACATTGTTCATGATATATCTGAATATTAGTTTGTGATTGGTTAATAAGGGTTCTTTTGTTCTGGGGGACAGGGAAATCCGTGAAAAAAGAATAAACATAAAACAATATTCTCATTTGACAACATAAAGCTGCAGTTTTCATTTCAAAATTATTCTCATATATATATTTTCATAATTATCTAGTTTACAATTTGTGTTTAATGCCCCTTTTAAACAGAGCTACTTTTGTATCTCCCCCTCCCTTATCACCCTGCTACATGAGTACCTTGTGTACTGAAAAGCTCGCAATCTGTTATTTGCAACATTTGTGACTTAATTAATTGCCTGATCACTTCCTTCCTATGGGGCAGGGTTTAGGGCTAAATACTTCAATTATCCTTCCTTTCCATTATATAAATCTTTTCTTTCACATCCCATCAACATTCAGACCCTCCAGGCACTGGAGATTAAAATCCTCAACTGAGTCCAGAAATCAAACCGCATCACGTTACTCTTCCCCCTCCCGTTCCAACTACACATACAAAGGAGAGAACTTGATCTTTACTAATAAAAACATCTCCTCTGCCCCTTGGTAGTTAATGAAAGTGCTCTGTCCTTGTAACACTTTGAGGGGAAGAAAGTTTGCAGTTTCACAGAACCTCCCCCTTCTGGTGATTTATGGCGCAACTAATGAGTTTTCACAGCTTTGCTGCCACTTCTTGTTCCTGTGAGACAGCAGCATAAATTTTAGAGTCAAACGTTTAACTCTATAATGGAAAGAGAAGGTTCTATGATAGCACAGACCAGGACAAGGGAGGGTAAAACATGACACGTCACCTTGTCTTATTGTAAACTGTTCTTTTCATTCTCTGCAGCTTTCATCATCATGATTGTTCTGGCATTGATCCGGATCAGTGAAGGTAAAGGGGACGGTCACCCACCTATGGCAGAGGTGTCAGGAATCCGAAATCTGTTTGGAGTGTGCGTGTACTCCTTCATGTGCCAACACTCCCTACCATCACTTATCACTCCTGTGTCAAAGAAGAAACACTTGACTGGACTTGTGCTTCTGGATTACTTCTTGGTTCTGTCCTTTTACAGCCTACTCTGCTTTACGGCCATCTTCTGTTTCAGCTCAGGGGCCCTAATGGACATGTATACACTCAACTTTAGTGGCTGTGACTCACTGGCCCCCCTTTTCCTTGGCTACTTTCTTGGTCTCTTCCCTGTATTTACCATCAGCACCAACTTCCCAATCATTGCTGTTACTCTACGCAACAACTGGAAGACACTTTTCCATAGAGATGGTGGGACCTATCCGTGGCTTGTTGACCGCATAGTTTTTCCACTCATAACCCTGGTTCCTCCTATTATTGTAGCCTTCTGTACCACTAACCTTGAGGTCTTGGTGAGCGTCACTGGGGCGTATGCTGGAAACGGTATCCAGTACATTATTCCAGCATTTCTGGTGTTTTGCAGCCGCAAAGACTCTGCTCTGGTGTATGGACCTGAGCTCTCAAATAAGCACTGTTCTCCTTTCCGGCAATCTGGTTGGGTGTGGTTTGTGTTATGCTGGGCCCTGACTTGTCTAATCTATGTCACAGCCAACATTATTCTGACTGATGTCTAATCTTGTCCTGTGGCCAGAGAAAGGACAAGGGATCTGGGCAATGCTGTGTCTGTGCAGGTCACAGGATCTAGTTTAAGGACGATTGTGTCATCTATTACCCGTGTGGGGTTATTTCTTTCCTCGAAAGTGGGGCTGGTTCTCCACCTCCTCAGTGTGCCCTCAGCATTTCAAGTACTAGTCTGGACTTAGTGATACAATAAAACTCTGTATCCGAGACCCTGACACCTAAGCGCCTGGCGATGCCTGACTTTGTGCCTTTTTATTTTTCACATTGAGGGTGCTTTGTGTGCAGAGGTCATGCGGGCACCATAGCTGCTAAGTACATTAAGGGTTACAGTGGCGCCCTGTCCGCTCTGCATCTATTGAACATTTTGACAAACTGGTTGCTTTCTGTGTCAGCGTCCAATGGTTGCCCTGCTATGCTGTTCCTGAAGGTCATACTGGTGTCGTGCTTCTGAAGGGGATACTGGTTACTAGTGTACAGCTGCTGAAGACCGTACTACTGCTGTGGGTCATGCCATGCCCTGCAGCTTTTCCCCCTGAAGATCCTCTCTAGCTGATTTTGTGTCCTCAGAGTGGCACGGGGTCATTAGCTCCCTAAGGAGCAGTCAGTAGGACTCACCTATTTGCACACAGAATAAAATCAGTAAAACAAGTGCCTCCTTCTCTGAGTATTTCTATATGGGGATCTCTCATTACACCCCCTCCCAACCATCCAATGCTCAGCACGTGCCCAGCACTCACTGATTACAGATGCAGCTGCCCTGATTAGATTCCTGCTCTCCCATCCCCCTCAAGGAGCAGAGGTGATTTATGACTGTTTTATTCTCAGCTCTGATGAAATCATTCCAAGAGGCTGCACTGCCTGGAGTAATACTAATGATATACATTTGTTTTATGGGCTCCTGAAACACAAAGTGTGCGAGCTGCTTTTGTGTTTTATTTACAGTATATTGTGCTGAGCGTATAAACATGAGGTTGGCTTGTGTCTGTGCACAGTAAATGTTTCGGGATAGTTATTTTTCGTTTGGTGTGCACAGTATATGCTTGGGGAGATTCTAGCAACGCTGTATGGTGTGAGCAATATATGCTTATGAGGCAGATGAAATCAAAATATAAAAGTATTCCAAAATAAAGGAAGAATAAGGGAGAAAAAAGTTATGGGATAGTGCTTGAGTGTGTGTTATGCAGTGTGTACAGTGTACGCTTCGGGATGATGCGTGAGTGTGTTATGCAGTATGTACAGTGTACGCTTCGGGATGATGCGTGAGTGTGTGTTATGCGGTGTGTACAGTGTACGCTTCGGGATGGTGCGTGAGTGTGTGTTATGCGGTGTGTACAGTGTACGCTTCAGGGTGGTGCGTGAGTGTGTGCTATGCGGTGTGTACAGTGTACGCTTCGGGATGATGCGTGTGTGTGTTATGCGGTGTGTACAGTGTACGCTTCGGGATGGTGCGTGAGTGTGTGTTATGCGGTGTGTACAGTGTACGCTTCAGGGTGGTGCGTGAGTGTGTGCTATGCGGTGTGTACAGTGTACGATTCAGGATGGTGCGTGAGTGTGTGCTATGCGGTGTGTACAGTGTACGATTCAGGATGGTGCGTGAGTGTGGGTTATGCAGTGTGTACAGTGTACGCTTCGGGATGATGCGTGAGTGTGTGTTATGCGGTGTGTACAGTGTACGCTTCGGGATGATGCGTGAGTGTGTGTTATGCGGTGTGTACAGTGTACGCTTCGGGATGGTGCGTGAGTGTGTGTTATGCGGTGTGTACAGTGTATGCTTCGGGATGATGCGTGAGTGTGTGTTATGCGGTGTGTCCAGTGTATGCTTCGAGATGGTGCGTGAGTGTGTGTTATGCGGTGTGTCCAGTGTACGCTTCGGGATGATGCGTGAGTGTGTGTTATGCAGTGTGTATAGTGTATGCTTCGGGATGATGCGTGAGTGTGTGTTATGCGGTGTGTACAGTGTATGCTTCGAGATGGTGCATGAGTGTGTGTTATGCGGTGTGTACAGTGTACGCTTCAGGATGGTGCGTGAGTGTGTGTTATGCGGTGTGTACAGTGTACGCTTCGGGATGATGCGTGAGTGTGTGTTATGCGGTGTGTCCAGTGTACGCTTCGGGATGATGCGTGAGTGTGTGTTATGCGGTGTGTCCAGTGTACGCTTCGGGATGATGCGTGAGTGTGTGTTATGCAGTGTGTATAGTGTATGCTTCGGGATGATGCGTGAGTGTGTGTTATGCGGTGTGTACAGTGTATGCTTCGAGATGGTGCGTGAGTGTGGGTTATGCGGTGTGTACAGTGTACGCTTCGGGATGGTGCGTGAGTGTGTGTTATGCGGTGTGTACAGTGTACGCTTCGGGATGATGCGTGAGTGTGTGTTATGCGGTGTGTCCAGTGTACGCTTCGGGATGATGCGTGAGTGTGTGTTATGCGGTGTGTCCAGTGTACGCTTCGGGATGATGCGTGAGTGTGTGTTATGCGGTGTGTATAGTGTATGCTTCGGGATGATGCGTGAGTGTGTGTTATGCGGTGTGTACAGTGTATGCTTCGAGATGGTGCGTGAGTGTGGGTTATGCGGTGTGTACAGTGTACGCTTCGGGATGATGTGTGAGTGTGTGTTATGCGGTGTGTACAGTGTATGCTTCGGGATGGTGCGTGAGTGTGTGTTATGCGGTGTGTCCAGTGTATGCTTCGGGATGGTGTGTGAGTGTGTGTTATGCGGTGTGTCCAGTGTATGCTTCGGGATGGTGTGTGAGTGTGTGTTATGCGGTGTGTCCAGTGTATGCTTCGGGATGGTGTGTGAGTGTGTGTTATGCGGTGTGTCCAGTGTATGCTTCGGGATGGTGCGTGAGTATGTGTTATGCGGTGTGTACAGTGTACGCTTCAGGATGGTGCGTGAGTGTGTGTTATGCGGTGTGTACAGTGTACGCTTCAGGATGGTGCGTGAGTGTGGGTTATGCGGTCTGTACAGTGTACGCTTCAGGGTGGTGTGTGAGTGTGTGTTATGCGGTATGTACAGTGTATGCTTCAGGATGGTGCGTGAGTGTGGGTTATGCGGTGTGTACAGTGTACGCTTCAGGGTGGTGCGTGAGTGTGTGTTATGCTGTGTGGACAGTGTACGCTTCGGGATGGTGCGTGAGTGTGTGTTATGCTGTGTGGACAGTGTACGCTTCGGGATAATGCGTGAGTGTGTGTTATGCGGTGTGTACAGTGTCCGCTTCGGGATAATGCGTGAGTGTGTGTTATGCGGTGTGTACAGTGTAACCTTTTCAGGGAATAAACACTTTCGCCTAGATTACGAGTTTTGTTGGTAAACACCTGCGGGGCTAACAAGGCTTTTTTTTTCCAGCGCTCACTTAAGACAACGCTGGTATTACAAGTTTTCTGAATGGCTGCGTTAGCCTCAGAAAAGTGATCGTTGAGCAAATTTAGCTCCACTTCTACCTTTAATACCAGCGTTGCTTAAGTCAGCGGTAAGCTGGCTGAAAAAAACCTAACACCTGCAAAAAAGCAGCGTCTAGCTCCTAACACAGCCCCATTGTTTCCTATGGGGAAAGAAAAGTTATGTCTGCACCTAACACCCTAACATGAACCCCGAGTCTAAACACCCCTAATCTTACTTATTAACCCCTAATCTGCCGCCCCCCCCGCTATCGCTGACACCTACATTATACTATTAACCCCTAATCTGCCGCTTCGAACACCGCCGCCACCTACATTATACTTATGAACCCCTAATCTACTGCCCCCAACATCGCCGAACCCTACATTATATTTATTAACCCCTATTCTGCCGCCCCCAACGTCGCTGCCAGCTACCTACAATTATTAACCCCTAATCTCCCGCACCCAACGTCGCCGCCACCTACCTACAATTATTAACCCCTAATCTCCCGCACCCGTCGCCACTACTATAATAAAGTTATTAACCCCTAAACCTAAGTCTAACCCTAACACCCCCCTAAATTAAATATAATTTTATTAAATCTAAATAAAATCACTATCATTAAATAAATTATTCCTATTTAAAACTAAATACTTACCTATAAAATAAACTCTAAGATAGATACAATATAATTTAATAATTACATTGTAGCTATTTTAGGATTTATATTTATTTTACAGGCAACTTTGTATTTATTTTAACTAGGTACAATAGCTATTAAATAGTTAATAACTATTTAATAGCTACCTAGTTAAAATAATTACAAAATTACCTGTAAAATAAATCCTCACCTAAGTTACAAATAACCTTACACTACACTATCAATAAATAATTAAATAAATTAACTACAATTATCTTATATAAAATACAAGTAAATAAACTAAACTATATTACAAAAAAAACAAACACTAAATTACAAAAAATAAAAAATATTACAAGAATTTTAATCTAATTACACCTAATCTAAGGCCCCTAATAAAATAAAAAAGCCCCCCAAAATAATAAAATTCCCTACCCTAAACTAAATTACAAAGTAATCAGCTCTTTTACCAGCCCTTAAAAAGGCTTTTTGCTGGGCATTGCCCCAAAGTAATCAGCTCTTTTACCTGTAAAAAAAACCAAACACAATACCTCCCCCCCCCCACATTACAACCCACCACCCACACACCCCTACTCTAAAACCCACCCGATCCCCCCCTTAAAAAACCTAACACTACCCCATTGAAGATCACCCTACCTTGAGCCGTGTTCACCCAGCCGGGCACCGATGGGCCAGAAGAAGACATCCAGACCGACAAAAGTCTTCATCCTATCAGGGCAGAAGAGGACATCCAGACCGGCAGAAATCTTCATCCAGGCGGCATCTTCTATCTTCATCCTTCCGAGCGGAGCCATCTTCTATCCATCCGACGCGGAGCCATCCTCTTCAATCGAAGTCCTAACGAAGAATGAAGGTTCCTTTTAAATGACGTCATCCAAGATGGCGTCCCTCGAATTCCGATTGGCTGATAGGATTCTATAAGCCAATCAGAATTAAGGTAGGAAAAATCAGATTGGTTGATTTAATCAGCCAATCGTATTGAAGTTCAATCCGATTGGCTGATTGGATCAGCCAATAGAACTGACCTCGCATTCTATTGGCTGATCCAAGCAGCCAATCGGATTGAACTTCAATCCGATTGGCTGATTAAATCAACCAATCGGATTTTTCCTACCTTATTTCCGATTGGCTGATAGAATCCTATCAGCCAATCAGATTTCAAGGGACGCCATCTTGGATGACGTCATTTAAAGGAACCTTCATTCTTCGTTAGGACTTCGATTGAAGAGGATTGCTCCACGTCGGATGGATAGAAGATGGCTCCGCTCCGGAAGGATGAAGATAGAAGATGCGGTCTGGATGTCCTCTTCTGCCCGGATAGGATGAAGACTTCTGCCGGTCCGGATGTCCTCTTCTGGCCCATCGGTGCCCGGCTGGGTGAACACGGCTCAAGGTAGGGTGATCTTCAATGGGGTAGTGTTAGGTTTTTTTAATGGGGGATCGGGTGGGTTTTAGAGTAGGGGTGTGTAGGTGGTGGGTTGTAATGTTGGGGGGTATTGTATTTCTTTTTACAGGTAAAAGAGCTGATTACTTTGGGGTAATGCCCCGCAAAAAGCCCTTTTAAGGGCTGGTAAAAGAGCTGATTACTTTGTAATTTAGTTTAGGGTAGGGAATTTTATTATTTTGGGGGGCTTTTTTATTTTATTAGGGGGCTTAGATTAGGTGTAATTAGATTAAAATTCTTGTAATATTTTTTTATTTTTTGTTATTTAGTGTTTGTTTTTTTTGTAATATAGTTTAGTTTATTTGTATTTTATGTAAGATAATTGTAGTTAATTTATTTAATTAATTTATTGATAGTGTAGTGTTAGGTGTATTTGTAACTTAGGTTAGGATTTATTTTACAGGTAATTTTGTAATTATTTTAACTAGGTAGCTATTAACTATTTAACAGCTATTGTACCTAGTTAAAATAAATACAAAGTTGCCTGTAAAATAAATATAAATCCTAAAATAGCTACAATGTAATTATTAAATTATATTGTAGCTATCTTATGGTTTATTTTATAGGTAAGTATTTAGTTTTAAATAGGATTAATTTATTTAATGATAGTAATTTTATTTAGATTTATTTAAATTATATTTAAGTTAGGGGGTGTTAGGGTTAGGGTTAGACTTAGGTTTAGGGGTTAATAACTTTATTATAGTAGCGGTAATGTTGGGGGCGGGAGATTAGGGGTTAATAATTGTAGGTAGGTGGCGGCGATGTTAGGGATGGCAGATTAGGGGTTAATAATATTTACTATAGTGTTTGCGAGGCGGGAGTGCGGCGGTTTAGGGGTTAATACATTTATTATAGTGGCGGCGATGTCCGGTCGGCAGATTAGGGGTTAATAAGTGTAGGTAGGTGGCGGCGATGTTGGGGGGGTAGATTAGGGGTTAATAAATATAATGTAGGTGTCAGCGATGTTAGGGGCAGCAGATTCGGGGTTCATAGGGATAATGTAGGTGGCGGTGATGTCCGGTCGGCAGATTAGGGGTAAAAAAATTAAATTATAGTGTTTGCGATGTGGGGGGGCCTCGGTTTAGGGGTTCATAGGTAGTTTATGGGTGTTAGTGTACATTGTAGCACTTTAGTTAAGAGTTTTATGTTCCGGCGTTAGCCCATAAAACTCTTAACTACTGACTTTTAAATGCAGTTGGAGTCTTGGAGGTAGAGGCTCTACCGCTCACTTTTTCCAAGACTCGTAATACCAGCGTTAGCCAAATCCCATTAAAAAGATAGGATACGCAATTGACGTAAGGGGATTTTGCGGTAGCCTCGAGTCGCGGAAGAAAAGTGAGCGGTGAGCCTGTACCTGTCAAAACTCGTAATACCATCGTTAGATAAAAAGCAGCGTTGGGACCTCTCAACGCTGCTTTTTAAGGCTAACGCAAAACTCGTAATGTCGCCGTTTGAGTTGCAAGGTTGCTACTAAATAGAGCCTGTATTCATTTAATTATTATGGCTCTTTAAATGCCATTGGAATACTTCTTCCCATTTTGCTTAATGACACCTTTTAGATAGAGCTAAAGTTAAATCTATATTTGTTTTCTTAAAATTTGAGTAGGTGCTCCGTTTATTTTTCTTGAAGTATTAAAATTCATTCAGAATAACACTACAGGGCAAATTCACTAAATAATAAACTGACTTCATAACAGGCCTCTGCCGATACATTGTGTATTCTTGATCAGCATCCGTATTACAGCAATATGGCTGAGCCACAAGCAAATCACTTTTAACTTTGTATTGGAATTAATTTTTCCATAGAACATAAAATAATTTATTTCTTGAGTAAGCTGTTTCTTTCATGTAATTGGCATGAGTCCATGAGCTAGTGACGTATGGGATATACAATCCTACCAGGAGGGGCAGAGTTTCCCAAACCTCAAAATGCCTATAAATACACCCCTCACCACACCCACAATTTAGTTTTACAAACTTTGCCTCCTATGGAGGTGGTGAAGTAAGTTTGTGCTAAGATTTCTACATTGATATGCGCTTCTCAGCATTTTGAAGCCCGATTCCTCTCAGAGTACAGAGAATGTCAGAGGGATGTGAAGGGAGTATCACCTATTGAATGCAATGGTTTTCCTCACGGGAGATCTATTTAATAGGTTCTCTGTTATTGGTCATAGAGATTCATCTCCTACCTCCCTTTTCAGATCGACGATATACTCTCATATTTCATTACCTCTACTGATAACCGTTTGAGTACTGGTTTGGCTATCTGCTATATGTGGATTGGGTGTCTTTTGGTAAGTGTGTTTTTCATTACTTAAGACACTCTCAGCTATGGTTTGGCACTTTATGTTTTTATATAAAGTTCTAAATATATGTATTATACTTATATTTGCCATGATTCAGGTTTCAGTATATTTCCTTTTGCAGACTGTAAAATGTATTTCTTACCTGGGGTATAGTCTTTTTTTCAATTGACTGTCATTTTAAATTCATAGGCAGAATTAGGATCGCGAGGGCATGAAATGCCAAAGTATATTGCGTCATTTTTGGCGCAAAGTTACGTTCGATGATGCAAATTCGTCATTTCCGGCATCTTTGTCGACGCTGAGTCCTTTCACAAGGTTGCGTCTTCAATGGCGCAAGTGTGTCATTTACGGATGTTGTTAGCGCCAAAAAAATGTTTTCTGTTTGTGCGTCATACTTGGCGCCAAATATTTTCATTATTTTAAACCCCATTCCTATATGCCTCTCGCCTTTTTTCCCATTCCTGTAACTGCCATATAAGGAAATTGATAATTTTGCTTTATATGTTGTTTTTTCTCTTACATTTGCAAGATATCTCAATCTGATCCTGTCTCAGAAATCACTGTTGGAACCCTGCTGACTGATAACAGTTCTACCAAAGCTAAGTACATTTGTTGTAATCTTGTGGAGATTATATCTCCAGCTGTGGTCTGTAATAAGTTGTCATGATAAACTTTTACATGCAGAGAATGTGTCCATCAGTAATAGTACATTGCCTGTTGCTGTTCTTTTAACATCTAATGTACAAGATATACCTGTGAATTTATAAGAATTTATTGCTGATTCTGTTCAGAAGGCTTTGTCTGCCATTCCGCCTTCTAATAAATGTAAAGGTCTTTTAAAACTTCTCATAAAGTTGATGAAATTTCAAATGGCTGACAACATACTGAATTATCCTCCTCTTATGAGGATCTATCTGATTCAGAAGATCCTTCCTCAGATATTGACACTGACAAATCTACTTATTTATTTAAAATGGAGAACATTCGTTCTTTGTTAAAGAAGTGTTGATTATATTGGATATTGAGGAGACTAGTCCTCTTGATATTAAAACTAGTAAACGTTTAAATTCTGTTTATAAATCTCCTGTGGTTATTCCAGAGGTTTTTCCAGTTCCTGATGCCATTTCTGATATGATTTCTAAGGAATGGAATAGGCCTGGTACTTTTTATTCCTTCTTTAAAGGTTTTTTTAAAAAAAGAATTGTATCCTTTGCCAGCAGTTACATTGGAGTTTTGGTAAAAGATCCCCAAAGTTGATGGGGCTATCTCTACTCTTGTTTAGCGTACTACTATTCCTATGGAAGATAGTACTTCTTTTTTAAGATCCTTTAGATAGGAACTTGAATCTTATCTTAAGAAAGCCTATTTATATTCGGGTCATCTTCTCAGGCCTGCATTTTCTTTGGCTGATGTTGCAGCTACATCAACTTTTTGGTTGGAAAATTAGCGCAACAAGAATTGGATTATGATTTGTCTAGCATTGTTCGCTTGCTTCAACATGCTATTCAGTTTATTTGTGATGCCATTTTCTCCTACATTGGTGTGTTCGGTCCACGGCTTCATCCTTACTTGTGGGATATTCTCATTCCCTACAGGAAATGGCAAAGAGAGCACACAGCAAAAGCTGTCCATATAGCCCCCCCTCTGGCTCCGCCCCCCAGTCATTCTCTTTGCCGCTCTGAACAAGTAGCATCTCCACGGGGATGGTAAAGAGTATGTGGTGTTAGTTGTAGTTTTATTTCTTCTATCAAGAGTTTATTTTAAAATAGTACCGGTTTGTACTATTTACTCTACAGCAGAAAGTGATGAAGATTTCTGTTAAAAGAGGAGTATGATTTTAGCACCAGTAACTAAAATCCATTGCTGTTCCCACGCAGGACTGTTGAAACCAGAGAACTTCAGTTGGGGGGAACAGTTTGCAGACTTATCTGCTTCAGGTATGACCAGTCTCTTTTCTAACAAGACCCAGTAATGCTAGAAGACTGTCAGTTTTCCCTTATGGGACCGGTAAGCCATTTTCTTAGACTCAGTAACAGAATTAAGGCTTATAAATTGGGCTCTATGCTGGTTGACACTATTGTGGGCTAAATCGATTTGTTTTTATCATATTTATATGACATTTGGAGTGTTTTTGTGAACTTTGAAACACTTTTGGGAACGTTTATTTGCGCCTGGCAGTTGTTTAGACGCCTAATCTAGTCAGAAAGGCCCCTTCACTCTGGTATGCAGAGGGAGGAGGCCTCATTTTCGCGCCTCAGTTGCGCAGTTACTTTCCATAGGCAGTGCATGCAGCTTCACGTGAGAGGGTCCTGTGGCTGAGAAAAGGACTCAGGAAGGCTTATTTCTGTGGTGAATAACCCCTAAGGAAGAGACTTGAAATTTGGTGTGCAATACTTTCAAAGCATTAAGACACTGGGGTGTAAATTTCAGAAAGATCGGATATTTCTTTGATAGTTTTTCGAACATTCAGAAATAAAGTGTGCTCTTTTTATTATTTAAAGAGACAGTAACGTTTTTGTTTAAATTTGTTTTTATTGCATTAATTGCCTGCCTAAATCTGTCTAACATGTCTGTACCTTCAGATAGCATATGTTCTGTGTGTATGGAAGCCAAGGTGGTTCCCCCTTTAAATGTATGTGCAAATTGTGCCATGGCGTCCAAACAAAGTAAGGACAGTACTGTCACATTTAATAAGGTTGCCCAAGATGATTCTTCAAATGAAGGTAGTGGGGATAGTTCATCATCCTCTCCTTCTGTGTCAACACCAGTTTTGCCCACGCAGGCGATACCTAGTACATCTAGCGCGCCAATGCTTGTTACTATGCAGCAATTAACAGCAGTAATGGATAATTCTATAGCAGCTCTTTTATCCAAACTGCCAGCATTTCCCAGAAAGCGTGATTGCTCAGTTTTAAATACAGAGGATGAGCAAGTAGGCGCTGACGATAATTTATCTGTTATACCCTCACATCAATCTGAGTTGGCAGTGAGGGAGGGTCTGTATGAGGGAGAAATTTCTGATTCAGGAAAAATTTCTCAGCAGGCAGAACCTGATATCGTGGCATTTAAATTTAAGCTAGAACATCTCCGCGCCCTGCTTAAGGAGGTGCTAGCTACTCTTGATGATTGTGATTCTTTGGTGATTCCAGAGAAGTTGTGCAAAATGGACAAATTCTTAGAGGTCCCAGTGCACGCTGATGCTTTTCCGATACCCAAGAGGGTGGCGGACATAGTGACTAAGGAGTGGGAGAAGCCAGGTGTACCTTTTGTTCCACCTCCTATATTTAAGAAAATGTTCCCCATTGTCGACCCCAGAAGGGACGCATGGCAAACGGTCCCTAAGGTAGAGGGGGCAGTTTCAACGTTAGCCAAGCGCACAACTATTCCTATAGAGGACAGTTGCGCTTTCAAAGATCCTATGGATAAAAAATTGGAAGGATTGCTTAAAAAGATTTTTGTTCAGCAAGGTTTCCTTCTTCAACCAATTTCGTGCATTATTCCTGTCACCACGGCGGCGTCTTTTTGGTTCGAGGAACTAGAAAATTCGCTCCAAAAGGAGACTCCATATGATGAAGTCATGGGCAGAATTCACGCACTAAAGTTGGCTAATTCCTTTATTTTGGATGCTGCTTTTCAATTGGCAAAATTAGCGGCGAAAAATTCAGGTTTTGCAATAGTGGCGCGCAGGGCGCTTTGGCTAAAATCTTGGTCGGCGGATGTGTCGTCCAAAACAAAATTGCTTAATATTCCTTTCAAAGGTAAGACCCTTTTCGGGCCAGAATTGAAGGAGGTTATTTCAGACATCACTGGGGGAAAGGGCCATGCCCTCCCACAGGATAGGCCTTTCAAGGCTAAGAACAAATCTAATTTTCGTTCCTTTCGCAATTTCAGGAACGGACCGGCTTCTAACTCTGCAGCCTCTAGACAAGAGTGTAACGCTTCCCAGCCTAAACCAGCATGGAAACCATTGCAAGGCTGGAACAAGGGTAAACAGGCCAAGAAGCCTGCTGCTGCTACCAAGACAGCATGAAGGGGTAGCCCCCGATCCGGGACCGGATCTAGTAGGGGGCAGACTTTCTCTCTTTGCTCAGGCTTGGGCAAGAGATGTTCCGGATCCCTGGGCACTAGAAATAGTCTCTCAGGGGTATCTTCTAGAGTTCTTCCACAAAGATCATCATCAGTTCCTGAGGTTCGCCTTTCTGGACAAACATTACCAGTTCGTGGCTCTTCCGTTCGGTTTAGCCACTGCTCCCAGAATTTTCACAAAGGTGCTAGGGTCCCTTCTAGCGGTCCTAAGGCCGAGGGGCATTGCTGTAGCACCGTACCTAGACGACATTCTAATCCAAGCGTCGTCCCTTTCCAAAGTAAGGGCTCATACAGACATTGTTTTAGCCTTTCTCAGGTCTCACGGGTGGAAGGTGAACATAGAAAAGAGTTCCCTGTCCCCGTCCACAAGGGTTCCTTTTCTGGGAACAATAATAGATTCTGTGGAAATGAAGATTTTTCTGACAGAGGTCAGAAAGTTAAAGCTTCTAAACGCTTGTCGAGTTCTTCAATCTATTCCTCAGCCTTCCATAGCTCAGTGCATGGAGGTAATAGGACTAATGGTTGCAGCAATGGGCGTGGTTCCTTTTGCTCGAATTCATTTAAGACCATTGCAACTGTGCATGCTCAAACAGTGGAATGGGGATTATGCAGACTTGTCTCCCCAGATTCAAGTAGACCAGGTAACCAGAGACTCACTCCTCTGGTGGTTGACTCAGGATCACCTGTCTCAGGGAATGAGTTTCCGCAGACCAGAGTGGGTCATTGTCACGACCGACGCCAGTCTCTTAGGCTGGGGCGCGGTCTGGGACTCCCTGAAAGCTCAGGGTCTATGGTCTCGGGAAGAGGCTCTTCTCCCGATAAACATTTTGGAACTGAGAGCGATATTCAATGCGCTCCTGGCTTGGCCTCAACTAGCGAAGGCCAGATTCATAAGATTTCAGTCGGACAACTTGACGACTGTAGCGTACATCAATCATCAGGAGGGAACAAAGAGTTCCTTGGCGATGAGAGAGGTATCCAAGATCATCAAATGGGCGGAGGATCACTCCTGCCATCTATCTGCAATTCACATCCCAGGAGTAGACAACTGGGAGACGGATTATTTGAGTCGGCAGACTTTCCATCCGGGGGAGTGGGAACTTCACCCGGAGGTCTTTGCCCAGTTAACTCAACTATGGGGCACTCCAGATATGGATCTGATGGCGTCTCGTCAGAACTCCAAGGTTCCTCGCTACGGGTCCAGATCCAGGGATCCCAAGGCGACACTAGTGGATGCATTGGTGGCGCCCTGGTCGTTCAATCTAGCTTATGTGTTTCCACTGTTCCCTCTCCTTCCCAGGCTTGTAGCCAGGATCAAACAGGAGAAGGCCTCAGTGATTCTAATAGCTCCTGCATGGCCACGCAGGACTTGGTATGCAGACCTGGTGAATATGTCATCGGCTCCACCATGGAAGCTACCTTTGAGGCAGGATCTTCTAGTACAAGGTCCATTCGAACATCCAAATCTAGTCTCTCTGCAACTGACTGCTTGGAAATTGAACGCTTGATTCTATCTAAGCGTGGGTTTTCAGATTCGGTTATAGATACTCTGGTTCAGGCCAGAAAACCAGTGACTAGGAAAATTTACCATAAGATATGGCAAAAATATATCTGTTGGTGCGAATCCAAGGGATTCTCTTGGAGTAAAATTAAAATTCCTAGGATACTTTCCTTTCTCCAAGAGGGTTTGGATAAAGGTTTGTCAGCTAGTTCTCTAAAAGGACAGATATCTGCTCTGTCTGTTTTGTTGCACAAACGTCTGGCAGCCATGCCAGATGTACAGGCGTTTGTACAGGCGTTGGTCAGAATCAAGCCTGTCTACAGACCTATGACTCCTCCATGGAGTCTAAACTTAGTTCTTTCAGTTCTTCAATGGGTTCCGTTTGAACCCTTACATTCCATAGATATTAAGTTACTTGGAAAGTTCTGTTTTTGGTTGCTATTTCTTCTGCTAGAAGAGTTTCTGAATTGTCTGCTTTGCAGTGTACTTCACCCTATCTGGTATTCCATACAGATAAGGTAGTTTTACGTACCAAGCCTGGTTTTCTTCCAAAAGTGGTTTCCAACAGGAATATTAACCAGGAAATAGTTGTTCCTTCTCTGTGTCCGAATCCAGTTTCGAAGAAGGAACGTTTGTTACACAACCTAGATGTGGTCCGTGCTTTAAAATTCTATTTAGAAGCAACAAAGGATTTCAGACAGACATCATCCTTGTTTGTCGTTTATTCTGGTAAGAGGAGAGGGCAGAAAGCTACTGCTACCTCTCTTTCCTTTTGGCTGAAAAGCATCATCCGATTGGCTTATGAGACTGCCGGACGGCAGCCTCCTGAACGAATTACAGCTCACTCTACTAGAGCTGTGGCTTCCACATGGGCCTTCAAGAACGAGGCTTCTGTTGAACAGATCTGTAAGGCAGCGACTTGGTCTTCTCTGCATACTTTTGCCAAATTTTACAAATTCGATACTTATGCTTCTTCGGAGGCTGTTTTTGGGAGAAAGGTTTTGCAAGCTGTGGTGCCTTCCGTTTAGGTTACCTGACTTGTTCCCTCCCTTCATCCGTGTCCTAAAGCTTTGGTATTGGTTCCCACAAGTAAGGATGAAGCCGTGGACCGGACACACCAATGTAGGAGAAAACAGAATTTATGTTTACCTGATAAATTTCTTTCTCCTACGGTGTGTCCGGTCCACGGCCCGCCCTGGCTTTTAGTCAGGTTTAAAAATTTTATTTCTGTACACTACAGTCACCACGGCACCTTATAGTTTCTCCTTTTTCTCCTAACCGTCGGTCGAATGACTGGGGGGCGGAGCCAGAGGGGGGGGCTATATGGACAGCTTTTGCTGTGTGCTCTCTTTGCCATTTCCTGTAGGGAATGAGAATATCCCACAAGTAAGGATGAAGCCATGGACCGGACACACCGTAGGAGAAAGAAATTTATCAGGTAAACATAAATTCTGTTTTTCTCTTGTTAAGTGTATCCAGTCCACGGATCATCCATTACTTATGGGATATATTCTCCTTCCCAACAGGAAGTTGCAAGAGTCCACCCACAGCAAAGCTGCTATATAGCTCCTCCCCTAACTGCCATTACCAGTCATTCTCTTGCAAGTCTCAACATAGATAGGAGGTCGTGAGAGTCTGTGGTTTTTTATACTTAGTTTATTTCTTCAATCAAAAGTTTGTTATTTTTAAATGGCACCGGAGTGTGCTGTTTATCTCAGGCAGTATTTGGAAGAAGAATCTGCCTGCGTTTTTTCTATGATCTTAGCAGACGTAACTAAGATCCAGTTGCTGTTCTCACACATTCTGAGGAGTAAGGTACTTCAGAGGGGGAATGGCGTGCAGGTTTTCCTGCAAATAAGGTATGTGCAGTAAAATATTTTTCTAAGGAATGGAATTGACTAAGAAAATACTGCTGATACCGAAGTAATGTAAGTACAGCCTTTAAATGCAGTGAAAGCGACTGGTACCAGGCTGATTGATAGAGATATATGCTAAGGTATGTGCAGTAATATATTTTTCTAAGGAATGGAATTGACTAAGAAAATACTGCTGATACCGAAGTAATGTAAGTAAAGCCTTAAATGCAGTGATAGCGACTGGATCAGGCTTATTAATAGACATACATACTCTTATAAGAATGTGTTTTAAAACGTTTGCTGGCATGTTTAATCGTTTTTTAACATATGTTTGGTGATAAAACTTATTGGGGCCTAATTTTTCCACATGGCTGGCTTAAATTTTGCATAGAAACAGTTATAGGGAAGGTAATCCACAGCTCAGCTGTAGCAGTTTTGTTGTGTCTGTTTAAAAAAATGTCGTTTTTTTTTTTTTTTAAAATCTGTTTTTTGCATTAAGGGGTTAATCATCCATTTGCAAGTGGGTGCAATGCTCTGTTAACTTATTACATGTACTGTAAAAATTTTGTTTGATTTACTGCCTTTTTTCACTGTTTTTCAAATTTTGACAAAATTTGTTTCTCTTAAAGGCACAGTAACGTTTGTTATATTTGCTTGTTAACTTGATTTAAAGTGTTTTCCAAGCTTACTAGTCTCTTTATTAGTTCCTTTTTGGTAGCTATTTCCTCGGCTCATAGAGTCTCCGAGTTATCTGCGTTGCAATGTGATTCTCCTTATCTGGTTCTCCGTACGGATAAGGTAGTCCTGTGTACCAACCTGGGTTTTTACCTAAGGTGGTATCTAACAAGAATATCACTCAAGAGATTGTTGTTCCATTCTTGTATCCTAATCCTTCTTCAAAGAAGGAACGTCTATTACACAATTTGGACGTGGTTCGTGTTTTAAAGTTTTACTTACAAGCTACTACAGATTTTCATCAAACATTCACCTTGTTTGTTGTCTATTCTGGACAGAGGAGAGGTCAAAGGACTTCAGCAACCTCTCTGTCTTTTTGGTTAAAAAGCATAATTCATTTAGCTTATGAGACTGCTGGACAGCAGCCTCCTGAAGGGATTACAGCTCATTCTACTAGAGCTGTGGTTTTCACTTGGGCCTTTTTTAAATGTGGCTTCTGTTGAACAGATTACAAGACGGAGTCTTGGTCTGCGTTTCATACTTTTTCAAATTTAACAAATTTGATACCTTGCTTCTTCGGAGGCTATTTTTGGGAGAAAGGGTTTTTTACAGGCAGTGGTAACTTCCGTTTAAGTACCTGCCTTGTCCCTCCCATCATCCGTGTACTTTAGCTTTGGTATTGGTATCCCATAAGTAATGGATGATCCGTGGACTGGATACACTTAACAAGAGAAAACATAATTTATGCTTACCTGATAAATTTATTTCTCTTGTAGTGTATCCAGTCCACGGCCCGCCCTGTCACTTTAAGGCAGGTAATTTTTCCATTAAACTACAGTCACCACTGCACCCTATGGTTTTCCTTTCTCTGCATGTTTTCGGTCGAATGACTGGTAATGGCAGTTAGGGGAGGAGCTATATAGCAGCTTTGCTGTGGGTGGACTCTTGCAACTTACTGTTGGGAAGGAGAATATATCCCATAAGTAATGGATGATCCGTGGACTGGATACACTACAAGAGAAATAAATTTATCAGGTAAGCATAAATTATGTTTTTTTCATCAAAATTGATGTTAAATCTATGTCTTAAGCTATTTTAGCTAGATTTAGCTGCAAATTACTCTTGGGTCACCCTAAGAGTAATGGGGAAACCAGACGTGGACTCCATGCACACTTGCCCTTAGAGAGATACAACTGCACCTCACTGACGAGGCCCATAGGAGGCCAAAACAATCGTCTGGGGTTGTTGCTTCCCTTTGTTCAGAGAGGAATTGCCTGGTATTTTGGCGCTGGACTGTCATTGGGCAGGGTCAGACTGATATGCTTCAGGATATTTTTTCTCTGTGAAGGGGCATAGTGTGCAAAAAGAACGTGCACCCTGAGGAGTTACAATAAAAATGAACATGCATGGAAGTTATTCCAGCTTCTGTTCTATCTCATGGAGTGCTGTGCTCTCTCTTTCGATTTGGTTCATATCAAGCCTGTCATTAAATCAATCTCTCCTTGGAGTTTTAATTTGGTTTTAAATGCTTTAAAGGCTCCTCCATTTGAGCCTATGCATTTTTTGGACATTTAAATACTTTCTTGGAAAGTGTTGTTTCTTTTGGCCATCTCTTCTGCTAGAAGAGTTTCTGAATTATTTGCTCTCTTGTGAATCTCTTTTCTGATTTTTTTCATCAGGATAAGGCAGTTTTGTGGACTTCATTTAAATTCTTATCTAAGGTTGTGAATTCTAACAACATTAATACAGAAATTGTTGTCCTTTCCTTGTGTCCTAATCCTAATAATTCTTTGGAGAGATCCTTACATTCTCTGTATGTGGTGAGAGCTCTGAAATATTATGTTGAAGCTACTAAAGATTTCAGGAAGACTTCTAGTCTATTTGTTATCCTTTCTGGTTCTAAGAAAGGTCATAAGGCTTCTGCCGTTTCTTTGGCATCGTGGTTAAAGCTTTTGACTCATCACGCTTATTTGGAGTCGGGTCAAGCCCCGCTTCAGAGAATTACAGCTCATTCTACTATGTCAGTCTCCACTTCGTGGGCTTTTAAGAATGAAGCTTCAGTTGATCAAATTTGCAAAGCACCAACTTGGTCTTCTTTGCATACATTTACTAAATTCTACCATTTTGATGTATTTGCTTCTTTGAAAGCAGTTTTTGGTAGAAAAGTTCTTCAGGCAGCTGTTTCAGTTTGATTCTTCTGCTTATGATTTAAGTTTCTCCTTTCATTTATGAGAATAAACTTATATTTGGGTTGTGGATCAATTTGTTTCAGCGAAATGGCTGTTTTTATTTTATCCCTCCCTCTCTAGTGACTCTTCATGGAGTTCCACTTCTTGGGTATTGCTATCCCATACGTCACTAGCTCATGGACTCTTGCCAATTACATGAAAGAAAACATAATTTATGTAAGAACTTACCTGATAAATTCATTTCTTTCATATTGGCAAGAGTCCATGAGGCCCACCCTTTTTATGGTGGTTATGATTTTTTTGTATAAAGCACAATTATTTCCAAATTCCTTTGATGCTTTTTACTCCTTTCTTTTTCACCCCACTACTTGGCTATTCGTTAAACTGAATTGTGGGTGTTGTGAGGGGTGTATTTATAGGCATTTTGAGGTTTCCGAAACTTTGCCCCTCCTGGTAGGATTGTATATCCCATACGTCACTAGCTCATAGACTCTTGCCAATATTAAAGAAATGAATTTATCTGGTAAGTTCTTACATAAATTATGTTTTTTTGATTAAGCCATTTTGATATTTCTCTGTGTCATTGAATATCTAGGTCAAGGGGACATAAAGAGCTATAGTAGTGTTGTATATTTCTTCTGTTAAGTGTGATCAGTCCACGGGTCATCATTACTTCTGGGATATTACTCCTCCCCAACAGGAAGTGCAAGAGGATTCACCCAGCAGAGCTGCATATAGCTCCTCCCCTCTACGTCACTCCCAGTCATTCTCTTGCACCCAACGACTAGATAGGATGTGTGAGAGGACTATGGTGATTATACTTAGTTTTATATCTTCAATCAAAAGTTTGTTATTTTAAAATAGCACCGGAGTGTGTTATTACCTCTCTGGCAGAGTTTGAAGAAGAATCTACCAGAGTTTTTGCTATGATTTTAGCCGGAGTAGTTAAGATCATATTGCTGTTTCTCGGCCATCTGAGGAGAGGTAAACTTCAGATCAGGGGACAGCGGGCAGATGAATCTGCATAGAGGTATGTAGCAGCTTTTATTTTCTGACAATGGAATTGATGAGAAAATCCTGCCATACCGATATAATGTCATGTATGTATACTGGGGAATGGTACTTCACTAGAATTACACTGTAAGAAGTACATAAAGCTGTTTAATAACTAGAAATTATGTTTAACGTTTTTGCTGGAATGTAAAATCGTTTTCATTTGCTGAGGTACTGAGTGAATAAATGTTTTGGGCACTATTTTTCCACTTGGCAGTTGCTTAATCTTTTTTCTGACAGTTTCTGTTCTCTCTCACTGCTGTGTGTGAGGGGGAGGGGCCGTTTTTTGGCGCTTTTGCTACGCATCAGATATTTCAGTCAGCAGCTCATTGTATTTCCTGCATGATCCGGTTCATCTCTACAGAGCTCAGGGGTCTTCAAAACTTATTTTGAGGGAGGTAATTTCTCTCAGCAGAGCTGTGAGAATTATAGTTGACTGAGACAAAAAACGTTTATTCTGTAATTTGTTTCCTGCTTTCAGAATTTGTTATCTTTGCTAATGGGATTAAACCTTTGCTAAAGTTGTGTTGTTTATAAGGATTGAGGCTATAACTGTTTCAATTTATTAATTTTCAACTGTCATAGATCTTCTGTGCTTCTTAAAGGCACAGTACGTTTTTAATATTATTCTAATTGAATTGTATTCCAAGTTGCAAGTTTATTTGCTAGTGTGTTAAACATGTCTGATTCAGAGGAAGATACCTGTGTCATTTTTTGCAATGCCAAAGTGGAGCCCAATAGAAATTTATGTACTAACTGTATTGATGCTACTTTAAATAAAAGTCAATCTGTACAAATTGAACAAATTTCACCAAACAACGAGGGGAGAGTTATGCCGACTAACTCGCCTCACGTGTCAGTACCTGCATCTCCCGCTCGGGAGGTGTGTGATATTGTAGCGCCGAGTACATCTGGGCGGCCATTACAAATCACATTACAGGATATGGCTACTGTTATGACTGAAGTTTTGGCTAAATTACCAGAACTAAGAGGTAAGCGTGATCACTCTGGGGTGAGAACAGAGTGCGCTGATAATATTAGGGCCATGTCAGACACTGCGTCACAGGTGGCAGAACATGAGGACGGAGAACTTCATTCTGTGGGTGACGGTTCTGATCCAAACAGACTGGATTCAGATATTTCAAATTTTAAATTTAAACTGGAAAACCTCCGTGTATTACTAGGGGAGGTGTTAGCGGCTCTGAATGATTGTAACACAGTTGCAATACCAGAGAAAATGTGTAGGTTGGATAAATATTTTGCGGTACCGGCGAGTACTGAGGTTTTTCCTATACCTAAGAGACTTACTGAAATTGTTACTAAGGAGTGGGATAGACCCGGTGTGCCGTTCTCACCCCCTCCGATATTTAGAAAAATGTTTCCAATAGACGCCACCACACGGGACTTATGGCAAACGGTCCCTAAGGTGGAGGGAGCAGTTTCTACTTTAGCTAAGCGTACCACTATCCCGGTGGAGGATAGCTGTGCTTTTTCAGATCCAATGGATACAAAATTAGAGGGTTACCTTAAGAAAATGTTTGTTCAACAAGGTTTTATATTGCAACCCCTTGCATGCATTGCGCCGATCACGGCTGCAGCGGCATTCTGGATTGAGTCTCTGGAAGAGAACATTAGTTCAGCTACTCCGGACGACATTACGGACAGGCTTAGAGTCCTTAAACTAGCTAATTCATTCATTTCGGAGGCCGTAGTACATCTTACTAAACTTACGGCGAAGAATTCAGGATTCGCCATTCAGGCACGCAGGGCGCTGTGGCTAAAATCCTGGTCAGCTGATGTTACTTCTAAGTCTAAATTGCTTAATATACCTTTCAAAGGGCAGACCTTATTCGGGCCCGGGTTGAAAGAGATTATCGCTGACATTACAGGAGGTAAAGGCCATGCCCTGCCTCAGGACAAAGCCAAAGCTAAGGCTAGACAGTCTAATTTTCATTCCTTTCGTAATTTCAAAGCAGGAGCAGCATCAACTTCCTCTGCACCAAAACAGGAAGGAGCTGTTGCTCGCTACAGACAAGGCTGGAAACCTAACCAGTCCTGGAACAAGGGCAAGCAGACCAGGAAACCTGCTGCTGCCCCTAAAACAGCATGAATTGAGGGCCCCCGATCCGGGATCGGATCTAGTGGGGGGCAGACTTTCTCTCTTCGCCCAGGCTTGGGCAAGAGATGTCCAGGATCCCTGGGCGCTAGAGATAATATCTCAGGGATACCTTCTGGACTTCAAATACTCTCCTCCAAGAGAGAGATTTCATCTGTCAAGGTTGTCAACAATCCAGACAAAGAAAGAGGCGTTTCTACGCTGCGTACAAGAGCTCTTGTTAATGGGAGTAATCCATCCAGTTCCACGATCGGAACAGGGACAGGGGTTTTACTCAAATCTGTTTGTGGTTCCCAAAAAAGAGGGAACTTTCAGACCAATCCTGGACTTAAAGATCCTAAACAAATTCCTAAGAGTTCCATCGTTCAAGATGGAGACTATTCGGACAATTTTACCTATGATCCAAGAGGGTCAGTACATGACCACTGTAGATTTAAAAGATGCTTACCTTCACATACCGATTCACAAAGATCATTACCGGTACCTAAGGTTTGCCTTCCTAGACAGGCATTACCAGTTTGTGGCTCTTCCATTCGGATTGGCTACAGCTCCAAGAATCTTCACAAAGGTTCTGGGTGCTCTTCTGGCGGTACTAAGACCGCGGGGAATCTCGGTAGCTCCATACCTAGACGACATTCTGATACAAGCTTCAAGCTTTCAAACTGCCAAGTCTCATACAGAGTTAGTACTGGCATTTCTAAGGTCACATGGATGGAAGGTGAACGAAAAGAAAAGTTCACTCGTTCCACTCACAAGAGTTCCCTTCCTGGGGACTCTTATAGATTCTGTAGAAATGAAGATTTACCTGACAGAGGACAGGCTAACAAGACTTCAAAGTGCTTGCCGCACCCTTCATTCCATTCAACACCCGTCAGTGGCTCAATGCATGGAGGTAATCGGCTTAATGGTAGCGGCAATGGACATAGTACCCTTTGCACGCTTACACCTCAGACCACTGCAACTGTGCATGCTAAGTCAGTGGAATGGGGATTACTCAGACTTATCCCCTTCTCTGAATCTGGATCAAGAGACCAGAAATTCTCTTCTATGGTGGCTTTCTCGGCCACATCTGTCCAGGGGGATGCCATTCAGCAGACCAGACTGGACAATTGTAACAACAGACGCCAGCCTTCTAGGTTGGGGTGCCGTCTGGAATTCTCTGAAGGCTCAGGGACAATGGAGTCAGGAGGAGAGTCTCCTGCCAATAAACATTCTGGAATTGAGAGCAGTTCTCAATGCCCTCCTGGCTTGGCCCCAGTTGCCAACTCGGGGGTTCATCAGGTTTCAGTCGGACAACATCACGACTGTAGCTTACATCAACCATCAGGGAGGGACAAGAAGCTCCCTAGCTATGATGGAAGTATCAAAGATAATTCGCTGGGCAGAGTCTCACTCTTGCCACCTGTCAGCAATCCACATCCCGGGAGTGGAGAACTGGGAGGCGGATTTCTTAAGTCGTCAGACTTTTCATCCGGGGGAGTGGGAACTCCATCCGGAGGTCTTTGCCCAAATACTTCGACGTTGGGGCAAACCAGAGATAGATCTCATGGCGTCTCGACAGAACGCCAAGCTTCCTCGTTACGGGTCCAGATCCAGGGATCCAGGAGCAGTCCTGATAGATGCCCTGACAGCACCTTGGGACTTCAGGATGGCTTACGTGTTTCCACCCTTCCCGATGCTTCCTCGATTGATTGCCAGAATCAAACAAGAGAGAGCATCAGTGATTCTAATAGCACCTGCGTGGCCACGCAGGACTTGGTATGCAGACCTGGTGGACATGTCATCCTGTCCACCTTGGTCTCTACCTCTGAAACAGGACCTTCTGATACAGGGTCCCTTCAAACATCAAAATCTAACTTCTCTGAAGCTGACTGCTTGGAAATTGAACTCTTGATTTTATCAAGACGTGGGTTTTCTGAGTCAGTTATTGATACCTTAATACAGGCTAGGAAACCTGTTACCAGAAAGATTTACCATAAGATATGGCGTAAATACCTATATTGGTGTGAATCCAAAGGTTACTCTTGGAGTAAGGTTAGGATTCCTAGGATATTGTCTTTTCTACAAGAAGGTTTAGAAAAGGGTTTATCTGCTAGTTCATTAAAGGGACAGATCTCAGCTCTGTCCATTCTGTTACACAAACGTCTGTCAGAAGTTCCTGACGTCCAGGCTTTTTGTCAGGCTTTGGCCAGGATTAAGCCTGTGTTTAAAACTGTTGCTCCACCATGGAGTTTAAACCTGGTTCTTAATGTTTTACAGGGCGTTCCGTTTGAACCCCTTCATTCCATTGATATAAAGTTGTTATCTTGGAAAGTTCTATTTTTAATGGCTATTTCCTCGGCTCGAAGAGTCTCTGAATTATCAGCCTTACATTGTGATTCTCCTTATTTGATTTTTCATTCGGATAAGGTAGTTCTGCGTACTAAACCTGGGTTCTTACCTAAGGTAGTTACTAACAGGAATATCAATCAAGAGATTGTTGTTCCTTCTTTGTGCCCAAATCCTTCTTCGAAGAAGGAACGTCTACTGCACAACCTGGATGTAGTCCGTGCTCTAAAATTTTACTTACAGGCAACTAAGGAATTTCGACAAACGTCTTCTCTGTTTGTCGTTTACTCTGGGCAGAGGAGAGGTCAAAAAGCTTCTGCTACCTCTCTTCCTTTTTGGCTTCGTAGCATAATTCGTTTAGCTTATGAGACTGCTGGACAGCAGCCTCCTGAAAGAATTACAGCTCATTCTACTAGAGCTGTGGCTTCCACTTGGGCCTTCAAGAATGAGGCCTCTGTTGAGCAGATTTGCAAGGCTGCAACTTGGTCTTCGCTTCATACTTTTTCCAAATTTTACAAATTTGACAATTTTGCTTCATCGGAGGCTATTTTTGGGAGAAAGGTTCTTCAGGCAGTGGTTCCTTCTGTATAAAGAGCCTGCCTATCCCTCCCGTCATCCGTGTACTTTTGCTTTGGTATTGGTATCCCAGAAGTAATGATGACCCGTGGACTGATCACACTTAACAGAAGAAAACATAATTTATGCTTACCTGATAAATTCCTTTCTTCTGTAGTGTGATCAGTCCACGGCCCGCCCTGTTTTTAAGGCAGGTAAATATTTTTTAATTTATACTCCAGTCACCACTTCACCCTTGGCCTTTCCTTTCTCGTTGGTCCTTGGTCGAATGACTGGGAGTGACGTAGAGGGGAGGAGCTATATGCAGCTCTGCTGGGTGAATCCTCTTGCACTTCCTGTTGGGGAGGAGTAATATCCCAGAAGTAATGATGACCCGTGGACTGATCACACTACAGAAGAAAGGAATTTATCAGGTAAGCATAAATTATGTTTTTTGAGCACAAAGAAAATCTATGCACAGGATTATTGAAGCACAAAACAGAAAAGTTGCTATTAATAGAATAGTCAAAGGAGGGCGCTGGAGGGAAAAAAAGCACAAGGTGTTTCTAAGAAAATGCAATAGTCTGCTCCTTAAAGGGACAGTCTAGTCAAAATTAAACTTTCATGATTCAGATAGGGCATGCAATTTTAAACAACTTTCCAGTTTACTTTTATCATCAAATTTGCTTTGCACTCTTGGTATTCTTTGTGGAAAACTAAAACTAGGTAGGCTTATATGCTAATTTCTAAGCCGGTTAACTGCTTCTTATCTGAGTGCATTTTCACAGTTAGACACTGCTAGTTCATGTGTGTCATATAGATAACATTGTGCTCACTCCAGTGGAGTTATTTGAGTCAGCACTGATTGACTAAAATGCAAGTCTGTCAAAAGAACTGATATGAGGGGGCAGTCTGCAGAGGCTTAGAAACAAGGTAGTGGAATGGGTAAAAACAATAACAATTTTGGTGTAGACTGTCCCTTTAAATTGGGTCTGGGTGATCCTTAATAGTAACAAGAAAATATAAAATATATAAAATGACATCACATATTGTATAATTGTATATCAGCTAATGGAAATAGTAAAGTAAGTGCTGTAATCAGTCTGGAACTTGCGATGATCTCCAGAGTAGGTGCCAACAGGTCTTCATAATAGTATCATAGGGAGTGATCCCATGAAATTGCAGCAACCATTATTAAGAGTAATACAAATGTACAAAAGCGATGTGCTTCTCAACCTTTTGAGGTTGTTTCACTTTGTAGCCCCCTCTTTGCTTATTATATGTTTTCTAATTGGAGCACAAGACTGAACTATTGTATAACATAACTCTTCTGAGTCTGCCTATAAATGTAATTGTTTTCTAACCCTTTCTCTTGCCCATTGCAAACCACTGGACTGAAACTAGAGAGAGAATTAGAACATTAATAATAACTAAAATAATTGGGTGGGGCAGCACTTGTGGCAGATATAGTAGGTGCAACCTTATTAATTCCTATAGCCCCCACACCTGACCGGCACTAGGTCTCCTGAATCTGCAAATTAGTGTGTTTTCTGTTACTTGTCCTGTGTTCTATATAGATCAAGGACAGAGGTAATGTTGGGGGAATGGGCAGGAGGAAAGGAAATTTAATCTCCAGGAACAAAACATTTTTCACTGTAAGAGCAATGAAACTGCAGAACCTCCTCAGGCGAAAGGTTCTGCAGTTTAATTGCTGTTACAGTGAAAAAGGGTTTAGATATATTTTTGGTTAAAACCAGAATGCAGGGTTGTGGCTGCTTGTGCTAAATGGGTAGGCCATTCACATGTATTACTGTCAGTTCACTTGACAGGTTTTTTATTATAAACACAGAGATCAATAAGGTTAATAAAGGTTGATCTCAGCAGACTTTTGACTCCTTTAAACCACATTTGCTGTTACTGTGTTATTGGTCTGCCCTGCGACAGCAAAACTACCCATTGTGTACAGTGGAGTAAGAAAATTGGAAAACTGCACCTTCCAGGAGTATATGTAGAGGAACGTGGCTTGGACCTGTCAATCCAATAGACCAATTGTATCAAATAATTACTGCTCCAGCCACCTTCTTCTTAAAAAGGACCTTTATTTAGACGTCAAGGTCCTCAAGCTTGTATCAAACAAACCAAATTTCGGACCTATACCAGGTCCTTAGTCATGCCTGAGACATGACTAAGAACCTGGTATAGGTCCGAAATGTGACCCTGATGTCTAAATTAAGGTCCTTTTTAACAAAAAGATGGCTGGAGAGCAGTATTTGATACATTGTGTACAGTGAACAGAAACAAGTAACAGAGCCCAGCGCTCAATTCACCTCAGTCCAATGCGCTTGTTGCTAATTGTGGTTTCTGCTTAACTCTAATCCCACAAAATAAAAAAAATTAAGTAACAGCACTACTGTTAAAAATGGGCAAAAAATCCTGAAGCTTTGCTGTTTATTTACGCTACACCTAAGTAATGGGAAGGTTTGTCCGTTTTTAACCGTAGTGCTGTTGCTTGATTTTTAAATTCTGTTGTGTACAGTGACAGTTTGAAATGCTTTAAACCAGTTACTTTGTATGTTGATGTTTTGCAGTGCTGTGCTTAATTGCTAGTATATATACTATGCATATATACAGGGCCGGTGCTACAATAGAGGCAGACTAGTCAACCGGTGCACAACATTTTTTTTTTATTTTTTTTTTATTAATATGTATATATTTATTTCTCTTGTTAAGTGTATCCAGTCCACGGATCATCCATTACTTGTGGGATATTCTCCTTCCCAACCGGAAGTACCAAGAGGATCACCCACAGCAGAGCTGCTATATAGCTCCTCCCCTCACTGCCATATCCAGTCATTCTCTTGCAACTCTCAACAAAGATGGACGTAGTAAGAGGAGAGTGGTGTATTATAGTTAGTTTTTTAACTTCAATCAAAAGTTTGTTATTTTTAAATGGTACCGGAGTGTACTGTTTCATCTCAGGCAGCATTAGAAGAAGAATCTGCCTGTGATTTCTATGATCTTAGCAGAAGTAACTAAGATCCACTGCCGTTCTCACATATTCTGAGGAGTGAGGTAACTTCAGAGGGGGAATGGCGTGCAGGTTTTCCTGCAATAAGGTATGTGCAGTTAACATATTTCTAGGGATGGAATTTGCTAGAAAAATGCTGCTGATACCGGATTAATGTAAGTTAAGCCTTAAATGCAGTGATAGCGACTGGTATCAGGCTTATTAACAGAGATACATACTCTTATAAAAGTGTAATATAAAACGTTTGCTGGCATGTTAATCGTTTTTATATATGTTTGGTGACAAAACTTATTGGGGCCTAGTTTTTTTCCACATGGCTGGCTTGATTTTTGCCTAGAAACAGTTTCCTGAGGCTTTCCACTGTTGTAATATGAGTGGGAGGGGCCTTTTTTAGTGCTTTTCTGTTTAGATAAAAATACTGACAGAGACATTCAGCTTCCCTCTGCATGATACAGGACATCTCTGAAGGGCTCAAAAGGCTTCAAAGTCGTGTTTGAGGAGGGTAACAACCACAGTAGACTGTGGCAGTTGTTGTGACTGTGTTTAAAAAACGTTTTTGTCATTTATTATTCTGTTTTTGTTATTAAGGGGTTAATCATCCATTTGCAAGTGGGTGCAATGCTCTGCTGACTTGTTACATACACTGTAAAAATTTTGTTAGTGTAACTGCCTTTTTTCACTGTTATTTCAAATTTTGTCAAAATTTGTTTCTCTTAAAGGCACAGTAACGTGTTTTTTATATTGCTTGTTAACTTGCTTTAAAGTGTTTTCCAAGCTTGCTAGTCTCATTGCTAGTCTGTACAAACATGTCTGAAACAGAGGATACTTGTTCATTATGTTTAAAAGCCATGGTGGAGCCCCATAGGAGAATGTGTACTAAATGTATTGATTTCACCTTAAACAGTAAAGATCAGTCTTTATCTATAAAAGAATTGTCACCAGAGGGGTCTGTCGAGGGGGAAGGTATGCCGACTAACTCTCCCCACGTGTCAGACCCTTCGCCTCCCGCTCAAGGGACGCACGCTAATATGGCGCCAAGTACATCAGGGACGCCCATAGCGATTACTTTGCAGGACATGGCTGCAATCATGAATAATACCCTGTCAGAGGTATTATCCAGATTGCCTGAATTGAGAGGCAAGCGCGATAGCTCTGGGGTTAGACGAGATACAGAGCGCGTAGATGCTGTAAGAGCCATGTCTGATACTGCGTCACAATATGCAGAACCTGAGGACGGAGAGCTTCAGTCTGTGGGTGATGTCTCTGAATCGGGGAGACCTGATTCAGAGATTTCTAATTTTAAATTTAAGCTTGAGAACCTCCGTGTATTGCTTGGGGAGGTATTAGCTGCTCTGAATGACTGTGACACAATTGCAGTGCCAGAGAAATTGTGTAGGCTGGATAAATACTATGCAGTGCCGGTGAGTACTGATGTTTTTCCAATACCTAAAAGGCTTACAGAAATTATTAGTAAGGAGTGGGATAGGCCCGGTGTGCCCTTTTCCCCACCTCCTATATTTAGAAAAATGTTTCCAATAGATGCCACTACACGGGACTTATGGCAGACTGTCCCTAAGGTGGAGGGAGCAGTTTCTACTTTAGCAAAGCGTACCACTATCCCGGTTGAGGACAGTTGTGCTTTTTCAGATCCAATGGATAAAAAATTAGAGGGTTACCTTAAGAAAATGTTTATTCAACAAGGTTTTATTTTACAGCCCCTTGCATGCATTGCGCCTGTCACTGCTGCGGCCGCATTCTGGTTTGAGGCCCTGGAAGAGGCCATCCATACAGCTCCATTGACTGAAATTGTTGACAAGCTTAGAACTCTTAAGCTAGCTAACTCATTTGTTTCTGATGCCATTGTTCATTTGACTAAACTAACGGCTAAGAATTCCGGATTCGCCATCCAGGCGCGTAGGGCGCTATGGCTCAAATCCTGGTCAGCTGATGTGACTTCAAAGTCTAAATTACTCAACATTCCTTTCAAGGGGCAGACCTTATTCGGGCCTGGTTTGAAAGAAATTATTGCTGACATTACTGGAGGTAAGGGTCATACCCTTCCTCAGGACAGGGCCAAATCAAAGGCCAAACAGTCTAATTTTCGGTCCTTTCGAAATTTCAAGGCAGGTGCAGCATCAACTTCCTCTGCTTCAAAACAAGAGGGAACTTTTGCTCAATCCAAGCAGGCCTGGAAACCTAACCAGTCCTGGAACAAGGGCAAGCAGGCCAGAAAGCCTGCTGCTGCCTCTAAGACAGCATGAAGGAGCGGCCCCCTATCCGACAACGGATCTAGTAGGGGGCAGACTCTCTCTCTCTCTTCGCCCAGGTGTGGGCAAGAGATGTTCAGGATCCCTGGGCGTTGGAGATCATATCTCAAGGATATCTTCTGGACTTCAAAGCTTCTCCTCCACAAGGGAGATTTCACCTTTCAAGATTATCTGCAAACCAGATAAAGAAAGAGGCATTCCTAAGCTGTGTACAAGATCTCCTTGTAATGGGAGTGATACATCCAGTTCCGGGGACGGAACAAGGACAGGGGTTTTATTCAAATCTGTTTGTGGTTCCCAAAAAAGAGGGAACCTTTAGACCAATTTTGGATTTAAAGATCCTAAACAAATTCCTCAGAGTTCCGTCATTCAAGATGGAAACTATTCGAATCATTTTACCCATGATCCAAGAGGGTCAGTACATGACCACAGTGGACTTAAAGGATGCCTACCTTCACATTCCGATTCACAAAAATCATCATCAGTTCCTGAGGTTTGCCTTTCTAGACAGGCATTACCAATTTGTAGCTCTTCCATTCGGGTTGGCTACAGCCCCAAGAATTTTTACAAAGGTTCTGTGCTCACTTCTGGCGGTCCTAAGACCGCGAGGCATAGCGGTGGCTCCTTACCTGGACGACATCCTGATACAGGCGTCAAGCTTTCAAATTGCCAAATCTCATACAGAGATAGTTCTGGCATTCCTGAGGTCGCATGGGTGGAAAGTGAACAAAGAAAAGAGTTCTCTATCTCCTCTCACAAGGGTTTCCTTCCTAGGGACTCTAATAGATTCTGTAGAAATGAAAATTTACAGGTTATCAAAACTTCTAAATGCTTGCCGTGTTCTTCACTCCATTCCGCGCCCCACGGTGGCTCAGTGCATGGAAGTAATCGGCTTAATGGTAGCGGCGATGGACATAGTGCCATTCGCGCGCCTACATCTCAGACCGCTGCAATTATGCATGCTCAGTCAGTGGAACGGGGATTACACAGATTTGTCCCCTCTACTAAATCTGGATCAGGAAACCAGAGATTCTCTTCTCTGGTGGTTATCTCGGGCCCATCTGTCCAAGGGTATGACCTTTCGCAGACCAGATTGGACAATTGTAACAACAGATGCCAGCCTTCTAGGTTGGGGTGCAGTCTGGAACTCCCTGAAGGCTCAGGGTTCATGGACTCAGGAGGAGAAACTCCTCCCAATAAATATTCTGGAGTTAAGAGCAATATTCAATGCTCTTCTGGCTTGGCCTCAGCTAGCAACACTGAGGTTCATCGGATTTCAGTCGGACAACATCACGACTGTGGCTTACATCAACCATCAAGGGGGAACCAGGAGTTCCCTAGCGATGTCAGAAGTCTCAAAGATAATTCGCTGGGCAGAGACTCCTGTCAGCGATCCATATCCCAGGTGTAGAGAACTGGGAGGCGGATTTTCTAAGTCGTCAGACTTTTCATCCGGGGGAATGGGAACTCCATCCGGAGGTGTTTGCTCAATTGGTTCTCCGTTGGGGAAAACCAGAATTGGATCTTATGGCGTCTCGCCAGAACTCCAAGCTTCCTTGTTACGGATCCAGGTCCAGGGACCCAGAAGCGGCACTGATAGATGCTCTAGCAGCGCCTTGGTTCTTCAACCTGGCTTATGTGTTTCCACCGTTTCCTCTGCTCCCTCGTCTGATTGCCAAAATCAAACAGGAAAGAGCATCAGTGATATTGATAGCGCCTGCATGGCCACCCAGGACCTGGTATGCAGACCTAGTGGACATGTCATCCTTTCCATCATGGACTGTGCCTCTGAGACAAGACCTTCTAATACAAGGTCCTTTCAATCATCCGAATCTACTTTCTCTGAGACTGACTGCATGGAGATTGAACGCTTGATCCTATCAAAGCGTGGCTTCTCCGAGTCAGTAATTGATACCTTAATACAGGCACGAAAGCCTGTCACCAGGAAAATTTACCACAAGATATGGCGTAAATATCTTCATTGGTGTGAATCCAAGAATTACTCATGGAGTAGGGTTAGGATTCCTAGGATATTGTCCTTCCTCCAAGAGGGTTCGGACAAAGGATTGTCAGCTAGTTCTTTGAGGGGACAGATTTCTGCTCTGTCTATTCTTTTACACAAGCGTCTGGCAGAAGTTCCAGACGTTCAGGCATTTTGTCAGGCTTTAGTTAGAATTAAGCCTGTGTTTAAACCTGTTGCTCCTCCATGGAGCTTAAACTTGGTTCTTAAAGTTCTTCAAGGGGTTCCGTTTGAACCCCTTCATTCTATTGATATCAAACTTCTTTCATGGAAAGTTCTTTTTCTAATGGCTATTTCCTCGGCTCGAAGAGTCTCGGAGTTATCTGCCTTACATTGTGATTCTCCTTATCTGATCTTTCATTCAGATAAAGTTGTTCTGCGTACAAAACCTGGGTTTTTACCTAAGGTGGTTTCTAACAAGAATATCAATCAAGAGATTGTTGTTCCATCATTATGTCCTAATCCTTCTTCAAAGAAGGAACGTCTTTTGCATAATCTAGACGTAGTCCGTGCCTTGAAGTTTTACTTACAGGCTACTAAAGATTTTCGCCAAACATCTAACCTGTTTGTTGTTTACTCTGGACAGAGGAGAGGTCAGAAGGCCTCGGCAACCTCTCTTTCTTTTTGGCTTCGGAGTATAATCCGTTTAGCCTATGAGACTGCTGGACAGCAGCCTCCTGAAAGGATTACAGCTCATTCTACTAGAGCTGTGGCTTCCACCTGGGCCTTTAAAAATGAGGCCTCTGTTGAACAGATTTGCAAGGCTGCAACTTGGTCTTCGCTTCATACTTTTTCCAAATTTTCCAAATTTGATACTTTTGCTTCTTCGGAGGCTGTTTTTGGGAGAAAGGTTCTACAGGCTGTGGTTCCTTCCGTTTAAGTTCCTGCCTTGTCCCTCCCATCATCCGTGTACTTTAGCTTTGGTATTGGTATCCCACAAGTAATGGATGATCCGTGGACTGGATACACTTAACAAGAGAAAACATAATTTATGCTTACCTGATAAATTTATTTCTCTTGTAGTGTATCCAGTCCACGGCCCGCCCTGTCCTTTCCAGGCAGGTCTAAATTTTAATTAAACTACAGTCACCACTGCACCCTATGGTTTCTCCTTTCTCGGCTTGTTTCGGTCGAATGACTGGATATGGCAGTGAGGGGAGGAGCTATATAGCAGCTCTGCTGTGGGTGATCCTCTTGCAACTTCCTGTTGGGAAGGAGAATATCCCACAAGTAATGGATGATCCGTGGACTGGATACACTACAAGATAAATAAATTTATCAGGTAAGCATAAATTATGTTTTTTTGCTGCCTAACTTGGGCCTCATGTAGGGGTCATATACGGTGGCATTATGGATAGAATGGAAGACGACTCCCCTGAAACATAGGGAGGCAGAGAGTGCAGGTCAGCCAGAAAAGCTGGAAGCATATGGCTGAAAATTAACATACAAGGCAAGCTTGTCAATGTTTTGAATGCATTAACACCTTGTTTGCTGCAATTGTTTTTCAGTAGCCAAATTTGACCCGCCACCTCCCTTATTTGGAACACCTATTCCAGACTTGTTACTGGAGTAGACTTAGCGACAGTCCTATCCCTGGCAAAATCTTCATTGCAAGGTAGTTTATTACCTGATCTCATGTTAAAGGGACATTAAACATTTTAAGGTTGTAATATAAAATGTTTGTTTATATGTACAGGTAGAAAACCCTTTTATTCAAACTGCTTGGGACCAGAAAAGGTTTAGATTTCTGAATATTTGTATCTTTAAAATGGGACAGTGTAGGCGAGGGGATGGGACCAAGTGTAAACAACAATATCTTAACCCTTTTATGAGATTGTCATAATGTCTACACGTTTCGATGTAGACAAATTGAAATCCTGTGATTGTGCACGGGATCACGAGATTTAAATTATGCATTTGGGTCAGGGGGGCGTCCCTATGATGCTAGGCATGCCCTCCAGACCGCGATCACATCCAGGAAGCACTGTTGGCTTCAAGACAGCTAAACGGCTATGACGTATTTCTTCCTAACGGTGCTAAAGCCCAGCGCCGTTTGGACGGAATACAATGCCATAATGGCGCTAAAAGGTTAAAGTGAAAGTAAACTTTTATGAATGAAAGCCTGGTTTTTGAAAATACTATTAAAAACAGGGGCACTTTCATTCATCTAAGTTTAGAAAGCAGCCATTTTGACTAAAAACTTACCTTTGGTTTTTTTCACAGCCAGATCAACTTCCCCCACCCGGAGATCCTTTCTTCACACTTCATCAATGACTAATCCGGCTTCCTCCAATCACGGCATGGCCTCAGGCAATGACTCCCCTGGGGGGGGGCGTGATTGGAGGAAGCCGGATTAGTAATTGATGATGTGTGAAGAAAGGATATCCGGGTGGGGGAAGCTGCTTTGGCTGTGAAAAGAACAAAAGTAAGTTTTTAATCAAAACGGCTGCTTTCTAAACTTTCATGATTGAAAGTGCCCGTTTTTAATTGTATTTTTTAAAAACGGGCTTTTATTCATCAAAGTTTACCTTCACTTTGTCATTTTTACAATATTTACAGGTTATAATCCAGTTTATATATGTAACCTAAAGGTAGTTTTATATCATTTATATTACTTTTATATTACAATTTTTTTTAAATATTAGTTAAAAAGTTTTGATTTCAAAATAAGATTATATTTGCAATATACTTTTTTTTTTTTTTTTAAATTTATTTATTGCCCTTTCCCTGTATTTTAATTCTGAAAGTTGCGGGTTTTCCAACTACTGTTAAAAGTAGAATTAATGGCTCCAATCTTAGCAGTGCTATGTTCCACTCAGTCGTTATTATCTGTCCCGAACTGGCCTCAGCAGGGAAGGAAACCTAGGTTACAAAATGGCAGCCCCCATTGATTTACGGACACTTAATCTTTACACTTTTTTTTTTTTTTTTATATTTAAAGAAAAAAATATAATTAAAATATATTTATCTGCACCTTATTCTTAGATTAATCTTTGCTTTGAATCCATCATTCTCATATCTATCATTTATTTAGTGTTTAATATCCCTTTAAGATAATTAGGACATACAGTATATGGGGCAGAGATGGGCTTTTTAAGTATATTATAATCTCAAAATGTCCCTTTTAAGATTGGAATTATTGCAGCAAGGATCTAGGTAGACGGCTGCATTTGGGTGTAGTGAAATTTAGCTTTAGTTTGTGGGTCTTATAAATGTTTGTATACGTGTGTATGTATTTATGCATATGTATGTGTATGTATATATGCGTATGTATGCATGTATATATGCATATGTATCTATGTATGTATGTATGTATATATGAATTTGTATGTGTGTGTGTGTATGTAATATGTATGTATGTTTGTGTGTCTGCATACGTTTGTGCGTATGTATGTATTCGTTTTTGTGTATGTATATGTATTTATACGTGTGAATGTTTGTATTTATACGTATATATTTGTGTGTATGTGTGTCTGTATGTATGTTTGTGTGCATGTATGTATACGTATGTATGTATGTTTGTGTCTATGTATGTATACGTATGTATGTTTGTTTGTGTCTATGTATACGTTTGTGTGTGTATGTATGTTTGTGTGTGTATGTATGTTTGTGTGTATGTATACGTATGTATGTGTGTATGCATGTATACGTATGTATGCATGTTTGTGTGTATATGTGTGTGTGTATATGTATGTATACGTGTGTGTATATGTGTGTGTGTGTGTGTGTGTGTGTTTGTGTATGTGTGTCTCTATGTATACGTATGTATGTTTGTGTGTTTGTATGTGTGTATACGTATGTATGTTTGTGTGTTTGTATGTGTGTATATGTATGTATGTTTGTGTGTTTGTATGTGTGTTTTACAGTATGACAAAATACACTCTAAACCACTGGTTTTCAAACCTGTCCTCAGGCCTCCCTAATGGGACAGATTTTGAGGATATCAGAACGTGAAATAATTAGCTCTTATCTAAGGTAATTCTGTGTTTATTATACAGTGTATAATGTGCGTGTTTATTATATAGTGTATAATGTGCGTGTTTATTATACAGTGTATAAAGTGCGTGTTTATTATATAGTGTATAAAGTGCGTGTTTATTATATAGTGTATAATGTGTGTGCCACTAGCTTCAGAATAGGAGTAGCACAGATGGCTGTGCACAGGAAACAGCAGAGGAAATAGGACTTGGAACAGTCTTCTTACCTGGTATTGACCTGGCACATGCTGAGGGCTCAGTGGTGAATCTGTGCCAAGACAGGATTTAAAAGAGTGTGTGACATTGCAAGCTGTCACTTAGACAAAGGGTACAGCTATCTTAACCGTAGTGGGCATTGCTTTTTATCAGCTATACAGTCTCATAGATTTATAAATGCCCCCCTAAAACGGGGCACAGCGATAGTAACATGGGGGAACATGAGCTACCTAGAAAAGGGGAGCTACTACATTAATCTTAGGGGGGCATGATTCTTGGTCCACCTTTATAAGGGGTGCAACTACATTAATATAAGGGTACATGACTTAGAGAAGGGCACTACATTGACATGAAGGGGTATCACTATAAAATGATAGATACCCTCCTAGGAAAGGGGAGAACTAAATTACCTTGAGTAGGAAGGGGCACAGCTATATTAACACAGAGAATGTCCCACACATAAAAGAGGCTACATATTCATGTCCCACCTAGATAAGGGGCACAGCCCTCCTAGTGTGAGGCACAACATCATTTTCATAAGGTGGCATGACCTACCTAGAGAAGGGGTACAACTACCTTAAAGGGACACTGAACCCAAAATTTTTAATTTGTGTTTCAGGTAGAGCATGAAATTTTAAGCAACTTTCCAATTTACTCCTATTATCACATTTTCTTCATTCATTGGTATCTTTATTTGAAATGCAAGAATGTAAGTTTAGATGCCGGGCCATTTTTGGTGAACAACCTGGGTTGTTCTTGCTTTTTCAGATAAATATAGCAAGAAAATGAAGAACATTTGACAATAGGAGTTAATTAGAAAGTTGTTTAAAATTGCATGCTCTATCTGACTCACGAAAGAAAATATTTGGGTTCAGTGTCCCTTTATCTTCTCATCCATATACTGGAATGTATTCCTGATAACAGTCTGGTAGACTTTTCTGCCCTGGTCATTAGTGATGTGGAATGATAACGGAATCATTAAATCGATAGGAAACCCAAATATTTTCTTTCATGATTCAGCGAGAGCATGTGATTTTAAACAACTTCCTAATTTACTTCTATTATCAATTTTGCAATTTGTTATCCATCTGCTAGAACACTAGATGGCAGCACTATTTCCTGATGTAGTGCTCCAGACACCTAAATAGGTATCTCTTCTTCAACACAGAATATCATGGGAACAAAGCAAATTTGATAATAGAAGTAAATTGGATATTTTTTTAAAAATGTGTATGCTCTGTCTGAATCAGAAAATAAAATATTTGGGTTTCATATCCTTTTAATGAAACTTATTGGCACTAATGAAGCTGAGGGAGGATACAGAGTTTGCATCCTAAATTCCCTGGCTATTGAGTTTGTGAGACAAACAAAGAGAATATCTCCCCTCTGTACGTAGCGTGCCCAGTCAAATATGAATACAAGTACTCCTATTAGTAATACTGATCAATGATGGCCGTTAAAATCCCAATATTGAGGTGTGGAGCAAAGTCTCAAAGTCAAATATACAGGATCTGTAAGCAACAAAGCGATTCTTACCCCCAATCCTGTAAACTGTCCAGTCCTAGGGAGAAAAGCGGAGTTCGGTCGCACTTATTACAAGGAACGCTGCTGGAGCAGCATGCGTCTTTCCTTGTCGTCTGTGTTGGTATCCGGAAACCTCCGACCATCCAATAGGCTCCCTCTTCAGACGTCACTTACTAGGGGGTGTTGTCCACTAACTACATCCGTATTGGGTGATAATACAGACAGTCAGGCCAGCTGCTAGGCTCAGGGAAAAATGCTGGGGGAATTCCCCTTCAGAAGCCGTGCTGCACGCTAAGAAGGTCACATCCGAAGTGGTACATATCAAAGAAGAAGCGGAGCACCGTCTGAAGTAAAATTAGCAATCTGCTTTATTTAGAAAATGATTAAAAAGTAGGTCAAATTCAGCAGAAAACACGAAGTGGAAAGTGGTGGATTGTCTAAATTAGGAGTCAACTAGTCCAGCTGACATGTTTCGGCTTGCGCCGTTAGCAAAGCTGTTGAGTTTGTGAGAGCACAGAACTCTGTGCTTTTCCAAGCAAGTTTGTATTTATGTAGATAATAATAGTTTTTATAATTGCAGTCGACTATCGGACATTAAACTAAAGACAAACAGATTTATAGGATGCAGTGCTCAATGTAAAGTATTTATAGTTTAACAAGAAAAATCATATTATATTTTGAAATCATCTTTGTATAATAAAAAATACATAGTAACCCTCTTAAGTAGTACAGTGATGCACAAGCAGTGCTCGTCATGTGTTTCATGTGGACCTGCCCTTGCGGAGTCAGTTCCTGTGTGGTTTTGTTAATAAAGATATATTCACAATATGTTTTTTTTTTGCCCCTGTCAGTATATTTATGAAAATCTTAGTAGTGCTCTCCAAATAATATATCAGCTTATGGCAGGGTTATAACACAATACAAATAATAATTATCCTTAAAAATAGAAACCCTTAACCAACATGCATATACTAGAAACCATACAATTAATATAAATACCTGAACTCTTTTATTTAGTTAATATCCATGAACATTTTTGAAATATATTTACAATACCAGAATATGACACAATATTATATGCTCTTGAAAACTATTTAAATATGCTATGCAAAGTTTATACACGCTTATCTTTAAAACCAGCCTTATTTACAAATCTTTTAACATCCAAGCAACAGTGCTTATAATCAATAGGATAATATATATATTCTGCTATTTAACTGCAATTTATCCTAATACAATATTAATTTACAATATCAGAACTTGCACAGATGAGTTACTTAGCCAATCAGATATAGATATAAACAATATATAGGCTGTGACTACCAATTTAAAATACAATTTATTTCTCTGACTCTGCCAAACCCAGCAACAATGAATACTTATTTTAAATTGTTTTTGCATACAAACAGGCCAGCTAAGAACTATCTAAAACAATGACACACAGTTTAAAAGTACAATCTGCTCTTTAAATCTATTTGTTATAGCAATCTTTTAATACGTTACCAAAAAGAGTACCAAATCGATGTCCAATATTCCTTGATAGGAATTGTTTCACCTCAGAATACCAAAAAGTATAATTTGCAGTCAATGAGAAAGTGGTAGATCAGCTTTGCCAAAGTAAAATGGTCTTTTTCGCGCCAACAGGAACCAGTTACAAGTTTAGCTCAGCAGAATCTGACTCTCTCTATGTTGCAATCACTTTATATGGGTTCTCACTGGTGAAATTGGAAACGCCCCAAAACGGAAACCTTGTCTCGGATTGGCCCTCGTGCTTGTCCCTGGTCCGCCCCTAGAATTGAAGCATGTTTACCATGGCAACGCATCTCTTGAACAGTTAAATTCCCTTAACTGTCCTACCGGTATTGGCCCCTAGGTGGCAGCAGATATCCAGACAAAACAATTTCACCTTTAAAATTTCTAAGCATTTTTAAGCAAGTTAATTATTCTCATAAAATGGTTATTTAATCAGATCACACTCTCTGCATTAATCATATATAACCCCAATTACAGATGGGTAGTATTAGATTTTTTTTTCTGATTATTCTGATACCAAATATGTTATATTATTAACATTTTATTATATTAAGGCAATTTAATACTGCTAATTATTAGCTTAAAATGCATTATAATTTTATCAGTATCCTGGCATTTCTATACAAATAACAGCCTATTTTTATATTTCCAATAGTTCTGTCTGCATTGTGTTAATCTTTGATCCGTCTGACAAATAGAAAATGTATGTTATATATATGCACTTCAAATATGGGATTATTAAAATGGTTATTTAATCTATACTAATATATATATATATATAAATATCCCATGCAGCAATTATCTATTTAATATAATGTGTTAAAAGACCGTCATATATCCATTAAAATATATGTATATTCTTATAATGCTGAAATGTATTTTACTTGCCTATAACATAGTTGTTTTAAAATTTTATTGTGAGCCATTTGCTTTCTCTGTGTTATCCTAAGGTCTTCACTGCCCTTTCAGTAATTTTAAATTCACACCATAGAATTTGTCTTTTGTTTCCTAAGGTCTTCACTGCCCCACCCACATAGCATGGGGTCAATCCACGAGTAGTTGTAAAAGTCATAATACAACATATTTTCTGTTTAGCTAGCAATGCAGACGTGTATTTGATGTTTAGGGATAACTAACACCTATGTGCATAAAAACTGTTTCCCTATGATTTTGAACAGCTTCAAGAGGGTATTCCAGACGCCACATCTCCATACATTGTGTGGTGTCACCTATCTGACAATCTATCCTCTTAAATTATCTTTTATGACTCATCCTGTCTCAAACTGTAAGTTGATTAGAGCAAATGTTTTAGTGTCAGTGGGAATGTCTTTCTGAATGAAATGAATCTTTTCCCACTGACCAGCCAAACATCTGAATAAATATATATATTTATTAACCGTAAAATATATGTTTAAAGTATATATATATATATATATATATATATATATATATATATATATATATATATATATTCACCTTACATGTACCTTGACACCCCTTTACTTTAGCACATACGATTGTTGTGCAATACCTCCAGCAGCGGGGAAGCTTGGAAATTGGGGAGCTTGGGACAGGGACGTGTTTCTTCTTTATTCACACATTGTCTATGCCAAAGAACACCAGGGCAGAAGACAGCAGGTTGATCATTTTAAGAAAGATTTAGATCTTTAGGATAACCTTGAATGAGAACAAGTTAAATATCCATAATTATTGTGCAGTTGAATATATCCCTCGTACCTCCCTTATCCTCTGACGAATATCCAAGGGTGAGGAGCCCTGGGTATCTAGGAATGGTACAAAAAATGTCCTAAACAGAATAGAGAACAACATAGAGAAACATTTAATGATATATACGAGGATTTTCTTTATTTAAGCTGCCATTCAGTTCCTTTGACTACATTTATTTTATTACTCTGTGGTCTGTGATCTTGTGGGATTCCAGAGTAAACTTCCTTAAAGGGAAGATAAATAGATAATCCCCAGTTTTGCATAACCAACACTGTTATAGAAATATACTTTTTACTTCTGTAATTACCTTGTATCTAAGCTTTCGCTGACTGCCTCCTCGTCTCAATCTTTTGACAGACTTGCATTTCATGCAATTAGTTCTGACTCTTAAATAACTTCACGTGCATGAGCACAATGTGATCTATATGAAACACATGAACTAATGCCCTCTAGCTGTGAAAACTGTCAAATACATTTAGATAAAAGGCAGTCTTCAGGGGGCGGAGCTTGGCCGTTCAAGACAATGGCCACATAGAGAAATAGTTCCCAGGCCCACGCTCACCAAATCCAGCAGCCGCAAGAGACCTAACCCTGACCTGGCACCACACACACCAGGGGAAGGTCCCACATAGCCAGTGACCAACATTGGGAGGCGCACTCACACTGAAAGGCCACCGCAACCGCACATTTGTCAAAGTGCGACACAGCCCAAAGATGCCGGAGCAGGCCCAAGCGGACCTAGAGTAACAGCTGCCGCCGGAGAAGGATTGCAGTGCGATCACAGAGGCAGGGGGGTTGCCACGAAAATAAGCAACGCATCGCATCTCAGCACAAGTGACCGGAAATCTGGGGCAAAAACCTAAAGTGGCTCACAGTGAGTAATGTACTCAGGTGCAGGACACCACAATAAAGCACCAACATAAATATATTACAAAAGATGGGGGAGCAGGCACTACTGGGCTTAATAACAGTGAAAATAAATAACCCGCAGCCAAAGGCAAGCCTAAATCAGTGGTCTCAAAAATAAACCTTACAGCTAAGCACAGGACTGAACCCCTTATAGCCACTGCAGTAGTATTAACAGGCACAGTACAACACACGCAGGATACTTAACTCCCCCTAAACAATCAGTTGCTGACCCACAATCCAGCACCTATCACTCACAGAGGAGCTACTTCAAGAGTACACCCTTCCTACAGAAGTATATAGATATGCCTGGGAAAAGAACCAATAAGCCTGACAACAACTCGCACCCCAGAACTATGCAGCAATTTATGAAACCAATAGACACAAACCTTGCTCAGATGCAACATATCTCTGACAATAACATCTCCACAGACGTTACACAAAACCCCAGCCTCTGCAACACCTGACGCCACACTACTTACAAAAGAAGATCTAAAGTCATTATGTACTAAAGATGACCTAAAAGAAATGCTTTCAGAAGTGAAAGGGTGGTATGGTGATTTGAAGAGGGATCTGACCAGGGTGACACAAAGGGTCACTAACCTAGAGGAGAACCACAACACCACCTGCAATGATATACACCACATGTCCCACTTGGTGTATGACCAAGAAGAAACCATCTACAACCTGCTTGAAAAAGTAGATTTGGATAACAGGGGAAGGAGAAACAACCTCAGGGTGCGCGGGATCCCGGAATCCATACAACAAGGAGCCCTGGAAGGGTGTCTCCAAGCCCTATTTCGCACAGTAAAAGGAGATGAAAATGCACCAGAGGTGATCATAGAAAGAGCGCATAGGGCGCTGAGAGCCAAACCACCACCTAAAGTCCCACCTAGGGATGTGATTTTAAAGCTATTGCACTTCAAAGACATAGAGGATATCCTAAAGCACTCAAGACAAAAGCAAGACATCATGCACGCTGGAAACCGCATACAGATCTTCACGGACCTGAGCCCCAGAACACTTCAAAAGAGGAGGGACCTTAGCCATATAACCACCGCACTCCGGGAGAAGAAAATACCTTACCGCTGGGGATTCCCAGTTAGCATCATAGCAACTAATGGCAACAGCACTGCAGTCTACAAAAACCAAGAAGACCTGCCTCACTTCTGTGAGGCCTTACAAATAAAAATCCGGGCAGGAGCCCAAGCTACTGATAGCTTCACACCACATCACCCTCCTGGGGGTAAAACAAGGTCCTCGGTGGCGGTCTTTGCTGCTCGGGACAACATCAAACACATAGCCGCAACGACTGCAGCCGAGGACCCTGAGAACTCACGTCACACCCTGGACACTTTACCAGCACAGCCTCCAGAAGATTCTAGCCAGTGAGACGGAGTTACAGGTCGTATAATATGATCTAAATGTTTATATTTCTAATGTTGGATTTGGTGGCGGGGATACTACCCTGCAAATTTGTTCAATTCTTGTAATTGTTTCATTGTTTTGTTGTAATAAGTACATTATATGTAATTGAGCTTATTTTCACTTGCATAGTATATTAACCTGCACTTATAGATACTGTCACAACTTTGTTCACAGTTGATACTTCCTATCTGTGTATACACACCTCAAAATTAGGAGACTAGCTATCAAACCATCATATAAGAGTAATTAAAACACTAGGCATTGCAGAGACATACTTGAACTAGCACATTCGCATCAACACACTAGGAGAATGTCTTCAATACACGCCTCACATACGCATCAAAGAGACCCTTCCAATACAGGAAACATGCAACCACACCCCCTTAAACTGATCACAATAAACGCAAAAGGGCATAATAGCCCGGAGAAGAGGTCCATTGCGTTCACTCGACTATCTAGGGATGGTGGGGACATCATATACATACAGGAAACGCACCTCAAAAATTGGAGAGAACCTAGATGCATCAGCTATAAGTATAGAACCTGCTACCTAGCATCAGGCAACTCAAAAAGAGGTGGGGTAGGAATATTTAGCAAAAACTCAATTCCCTTTTAACCCACTCAAGTGATAAGGGACCCTAATGGCTCGTATATACTTGTAGTGGGAGTTCTATATAACTCATATGTCACCTTAGCCAACATATACCTACCAAACCAAGGACAACATATAGTATTTAAGAAACTAACCCAATTATTACTAGAACACACAAGAGGAGTACTATACCTAGCAGGGGAATTCAATTTCCAGTTAGACCCTACCAAGGACACATCAATAGGAAAGACCAGCACACCGCTAAGGGTAATCAAAGCCGTGAACACACGACTCCAACTATTAAAACTACATGATGTATGGAGATCAGTACATCCCCAAAAACGAGACTATACCTTCTATTCACACCCTCACCATTTATACACAAGGATAGACTATCTCATATAAGATCAGATAGGGTTGTCCTTTATAAATAACGCCAGTATACTACCAATCACGTGGTCAGACCATGCACCGGTCCAATGCCAAATAACCTGGCCTGACATGCCCACACGCCCCAACACTTGGAGACTTGACGACCGAATCTTAGACAACCCCCAGACAAAACTAGAAGTTGACACGACTTTAAAACACTACTTTGAAGATAACCCACTAGACGCCTTGCCCACCTCCACTACCTGGGAAGCCCACAAGTGTGTGGCACAGGGGGAATTCATCAAACTCAAGGCAAGAGACACTAAACACAGCAGACAGTTTGTAAACTCCACACAATCGCAGATCAGATATTGGGAATCGGAATTAAAAAGAAACCCCACCTCCATCACCATCCTAGCCTCACTAACCAAAGTTAAGACAGACCTGCACAACCACTTGGTTAAAGAATACCAGAGAAAGACATCAATTTTACAACAAAAATACTTTGATCTAAAGGATAAGATAGGATCCTCGCTTGCTAGAGCACTAAAGCGAAAGCAGCTTAGCACGCACATATATTCAATGAAGGATACATCAGGACAGGTGCAGAAAGATAGTGAACAAATAGCTGAGACGTTTCAACAGTATTATGATAAACTATACAATATCCAAAACAATAGCACACAGGCTGACATAGACAAATACCTGGAGGGTGTGCAGCTGAACGCGCTCTCACTAGAGGACAAGGAGACACTGGACAGACCAATCACAAACGAAGAGGTCAAGTTAGCCATTAAAACCATGCCAAATGGCAAAAGCCCAGGCCCAGACGGACTGGGAGTCAAATATTACAAAACGTTCATTAACCACTTATTACTGCCATTAGCAACCCTATTTAATTCCCTACTACAAGAAGGAGGGTTCCCAGATCAGATGTTAGAAGCAAACATAATTGTCCTACCTAAGCCGGGGAAAGCCCCGGACAGGCCAGAGAACTTCCGCCCAATCTCCCTACTAAACGTAGACATAAAAATATACGCCAAGATATTAGCCAATAGAATTAATAAGTTCCTCCCCGCCTTGATCCACCCGGATCAAGTGGGGTTCGTACCAGGCAGGGAAGCACGAGATAACACGCTAAAGGTGCTACAGCTAGTAACTTACGCCCAGCAACAGCACATACCCCTGATTCTAGTCTCGACAGACGCCGAAAAGGCGTTTGACTGAGTACACTGGCCCTTCCTAAAAGCAGTTCTCACCAAAATGAAATTTAGCACAACCCTCATAGACCAAATATTTGCACTGTACAGAAATCCCACTGCAAGAGTAAAAGTTAATGGTTTGTTATCCAACAGATTTTATATCAGGAACGGCACCAGGCAGGGATGTCCCCTCTCGCCACTTCTTTTTGCCATTTCAATAGAGGCACTAGCACAGAGGATCAGGGAAGATGCACAGATTCAAGGAATAGCTACTAGATTATGTACCCATAAACTGGCCCTATATGCAGATGATGTCCTAATGGTATTGTCCAATGCAGATAATTTCCACCTAAACGTAACAAAATCAGAAATATTGAACATAACATACAGTGCAGGGGAATTAGATAGGATACTACACAACTGCAGCCTGCAGTGACGCAAGGATAAGATGAGGTACTTGGGGATCTATATATCTCCGGACCCTCAGATTATCTTCCGAGAAAATTATAAAACCCTGGAACGCACATTGGTAGCAGACCTGTCCAGCTGGAAGAATAAGTCAATCTCATGGATAGGCAGGATCAATGTAGTGAAAATGAACGCGATTCCCAGACTGTTATACCTACTCCAAACTACACCAATCCCTCTGCCAGGGAACTTTCTACAAAAACTACAAGGTATACTAGAGCAGTACATTTGGGGAGGGATCAGTCCAAGAGTGGCTAAGAAAACACTGTATCTACCAAGAGACAGGGGAGGCCTCAGGGTCCCAAACATCCAAACCTATAAGCAGGCAATCACGCTACACAGACTGCTGGACTGGTGCTCTAACGACCCCAATAAAAAATGGGTTCAACTGGACTATGACATAATGGAAACAAAAAATGCAGGCCTAGGAGCTTGGACCGCGGACAAAGACAGACATATAGCGACAACAGTATACCCTCTACTGGTAGACTTCTACACGACTTGGGACAAGATAATCCATACCATGTCCAACATATCCACAGCACACTCCCCTTTAACACCCATATACCGAAACCCTGCGGTGCCATGGAACCACCCAGAGAGAACAACCTGCCAGACGCCTATTACAGAATGCACTTTAATGGCACTGACTAATGGGGGCAAACTCAAATCTTATTCAGATATAACAGAGGAGCAGCCCGGCTGGTACTCACACACCCAATTAAACCACTACCTCAAGACACACAAACATAAACAATGCCTTACGAGGCAACCCACCACATTTGAGAGCTTATTCGTAAAAAACACACCAACAGCTCACGCAATCTCTTTAATATACAAAATCCTTCTCACAGACGACACACAAGCTCTACCCACATATACAACAGCTTGGGAGAAAGAGCTGCATACAGAAATAGAACCCGAGGAATGGCAGATAGCCTTTCAAATAACTAAAACCGCCTCTATATCCACAAAAGTACAGGAATCCAGTTACAAATTTATGTCAAGATGGTATCTCACCCCCAGTAGACTGCAGCATATATATAAGCAAGCCTCAGGCAAATGCTGGAGAGAATGTGGGGAACCGGGCACACCAACACATATTTGGTGGGACTGCACTAGACTAGACGATTTCTGGGTGGGAGTTCTCAACCACATGGAGCTAGTCTTGGGAACCACCATACAAAACAGCCCAAAAACGTTGTTGTACTTATCACTACCTAAAATTGCTAACAGGGCAGGGAAAGCACTGATGCTGGTCATGTTGAATGGAGCCAAGCTACTCATACCAAAACATTGGAAATCACGAGTAGTCCCCACAGTGGATGAATGGCGCATTCAGGTAGATTCCTTGCTACACTTAGAGGGATACCATCACATGATTCAGGGAACTATAGACACACACGAAATGATGCTAGCACAGTGGATGCAACACATACAGCAAACAGCATAGGATGGGAAACTTAGTGTCAACATACATTGACTCTAATCTGAATAAACTAAACAAATCCAAGGTACAGCACGCAGGTATCATGGGAATTTCTCTCAAGCAGAGGTTGGGTATTCACGTATTCCTTCCTAGTGAGGATACTCACTCAATGTATGTGTTAGTATGTGTCACAGTATGCCATAGGTGTTACGCACCTCAATGAGAAGGACATTACTCATTGATTAGTACTCAGAATCAACTTTGCATTCAAAGACTTTCTCTATATGAACTGCAATGTACAACTAACCCAGGTAATTGCAAACTCGCAAAGAAGAGGATATAGACATGTATACTACTTGCGAATGTAAATTGGACATATTTATGGAATGTACAAATGGAAAAATTGAAAAAGTTTGTAACATTTGTTTGCACTTTAATAAAGATTTATTGAAAGAAAAAAAAAAGGCAGTCTTCAAGGGTTTAGAAAGTAGCATATGACTCTACCTAGGTTTAGCTTTCAACTCAACATGAGGACAAATCAAAATTTGATGATAAAAGTAAATTAGAAAGTTGTTTGAAATTACATGCCCTATCTGAATCATGAACGTTTAATTTGGACTTTACTATCCCTTTAAACTGAGGAGGAAAAGAAAGTATAGCAATCCTCCACAGCTGCTTCCAGCACACGGCAGCTTCTCAGGCAAAAGAGTCACCGGTTGATAACATCTTATATTCCTCCAATCACACAGGCAGTGCTAGTCAAAGAGCAGAGAACCACACTGCTCAAATAGGCACCAAAAAATACAAAAATGGCTGCAAGTGGCAAATAAATTAAACATTTATTCAATCCATATTATAAAAACACAGACGGGCATGGAGCATATGCAGAGGCTAACGCACTTCAAGCCCCCTAGTGGCGCTTAGTCAGACTAAATGTCTAGACATTCTTACTTCCTTTTATAGGATGTACATCCTGACAGTACATTAACTCCACGTGTACTTAAAACAAATAAAACATGCAATGCCTATGGGGTATTATTAAAATATGTTTTTATTGGTTAATGTACTGACAGGATGTACATCCTAAAAAAGGAAGTAAAAATATCTAAAACTTTAGTCTATGAATAAGCGCCACTAGGGGACGTGAAACGCGTTAAGCTCTTCATATGCCTGTCTGTGTTTTTATAACATGTATTCAATAAATGTTTGGTTTCTTTCATAAGATATGGTGAGTCCATGGCTTGAGTAATTACTGTTGGGAAAGCAGGAGGAGGCAAAGAGCACCACAGCCAAACTGCAAAGCGTCACTCCCCCACCCACAACCCCCATTCATTCTCTTTGCCTTCGGTGCATGGAGGAGGTGATGTTTAGGTGTCTGAAGAAAAATTTTGATTTAATCTAAAAGCAAGTTTTGGGGTATAGCCGTATTCCACGTCATTTATTGCAGTCGGGTAGTGTTGGCTTTAAAACAGTTAGGCCTAGATTTGGAGTTCGGCGGTAGCCGTCAAAACCAGCGTTAGAGGCTCCTAACGCTGGTTTTGGGCGCCCGCTGGTATTTGGAGTCAGTGATTAAAGGGTCTAACGCTCACTTTTCAGCCGCGACTTTTCCATACCGCAGATCCCCCTACGCCATTTGCGTAGCCTATCTTTTCAATGGGATCTTTCTAACGCTGGTATTTAGAGTCGTTTCTGCAGTGAGCGTTAGAGCTCTAACGACAAGATTCCAGCCGCCTGAAAATAGCAGGAGTTAAGAGCTTTCTGGCTAACGCCGGTTCATAAAACTCTTAACTACTGTACCCTAAAGTACACTAACACCCATAAACTACCTATGTACCCCTAAACCGAGCTCCCCCCACACCGCCGCCACTCGATTAAAATTTTTAACCCCTAATCTGCCGACCGCCACCTACGTTATACTTATGTACCCCTAATCTGCTGCCCCTAACCCCGCCGACCCCTGTATTATATTTATTCACCCCTAACCTGCCCCCCACAACGTCGCCGCCAGCTACTTACAATAATTAACCCCTAATCTTCCGACCGCAAATCGCCGCCACCTACGTTATCCCTATGTACCCCTAATCTGCTGCCCCTAACACCGCCGACCCCTATATTATATTTATTAACCCCTAATCTGCCCCCCTCAACGTCGCCGACACCTGCCTACACTTATTAACCCCTAATCTGCCGAGCGGACCTGAGCGCTACTATAATAAAGTTATTAACCCCTAATCCGCCTCACTAACCCGATCATAAATAGTATTAACCCCTAATCTGCCCCTCCCTAACATCGCCGACACCTACCTTCAATTATTAACCCCTAAACTTCCGATCGGAGCTCACCGCTATTCTAATAAATGGATTAACCCCTAAAGCTAAGTCTAACCCTAACACTAACACCCCCCTAAGTTAAATATAATTTTTATCTAACGAAATTAATTAACTCTTATTAAATAAATTATTCCTATTTAAATCTAAATACTTACCTGTAAAATAAATCCTAATATAGCTACAATATAAATTATAATTATATTATAGCTATTTTAGGATTAATATTTATTTTACAGGCAACTTTGTAATTATTTTAACCAGGTACAATAGCTATTAAATAGTTAAGAACTATTTAATAGTTACCTAGTTAAAATAATAACAAATTTACCTGTAAAATAAATCCTAACCTAAGTTATAATTAAACCTAACACTACCCTATCAATAAAATAATTAAATAAACTACCTACAATTACCTACAATTAACCTAACACTACACTATCAATACATTAATTAAACACAATTGCTACAAATAAATACAATTAAATAAACTAGCTAAAGTACAAAAAATAAAAAAGAACTAAGTTACAGAAAATAAAAAAATATTTACAAACATAAGAAAAATATTACAACAATTTTAAACTAATTACACCTACTCTAAGCCCCCTAATAAAATAACAAAGCCCCCCAAAATAAAAAATTCCCTACCCTATTCTAAATTAAAAAAGTTACAAGCTCTTTTACCTTACCAGCCCTGAACAGGGCCCTTTGCGGGGCATGCCCCAAGAATTTCAGCTCTTTTGCCTGTAAAAGAATAAATACAATACCCCCCCCCCCCAACATTACAACCCACCACCCACATACCCCTAATCTAACCCAAACCCCCCTTAAATAAACCTAACACTAAGCCCCTGAAGATCTTCCTACCTTGTCTTCACCATCCAGGTATCACCGATCCGTCCTGGCTCCAAGATCTTCATCCAACCCAAGCGGGGGTTGGCGATCCATAATCCGGTCCAGAAGAGGCTCCAAAGTCTTCCTCCTATCCGGCAAGAAGAGGACATCCGGACCGGCAAACATCTTCTCCAAGCGGCATCTTCGATCTTCTTCCATCCGGTGCGGAGCGGGTCCATCTTGAAGCAGGCGACGCGGATCCATCCTCTTCTTCCGATGTCTCCCGACTAATGACGGTTCCTTTAAGGGACGTCATCCAAGATGGCGTCCCTCGAATTCAGATTGGCTGATAGGATTCTATCAGCCAATCGGAATTAAGGTAGGAATTTTCTGATTGGCTGATGGAATCAGCCAATCAGAATCAAGTTCAATCCGATTGGCTGATCCAATCAGCCAATCAGATTGAGCTCGCATTCTATTGGCTGTTCCGATCAGCCAATAGAATGCGAGCTCAATCTGATTGGCTGATGGGATCGGCCAATCGGATTGAACTTGATTCTGATTGGCTGATTCCATCAGCCAATCAGAAAATTCCTACCTTAATTCCGATTGGCTGATAGAATCCTATCAGCCAATTGGAATTCGAGGGACACCATCTTGGATGACGTCCCTTAAAGGAACCGTCATTAGTCGGGAGACATCGGAAGAAGAGGATGGATCCGCGTCGCCTGCTTCAAGATGGACCCGCTCCGCACCGGATGGAAGAAGATCGAAGATGCCGCTTGGAGAAGATGTTTGCCGGTCCGGATGTCCTCTTCTTGCCGGATAGGAGGAAGACTTTGGAGCACCGGATTATGGATCGCCAACCCCCGCTTGGGTTGGATGAAGATCTTGGAGCCAGGACGGATCGGTGATACCTGGATGGTGAAGACAAGGTAGGAAGATCTTCAGGGGCTTAGTGTTAGGTTTATTTAAGGGGGGTTTGGGTTAGATTAGGGGTATGTGGGTGGTGGGTTGTAATGTTGGGGGGGGGGGTATTGTATGTTTTTTTTTACAGGCAAAAGAGCTGAAATTCTTGGGGCATGCCCCGCAAAGGGCCCTGTTCAGGGCTGGTAAGGTAAAAGAGCTTGTAACTTTTTTAATTTAGAATAGGGTAGGGAATTTTTTATTTTGGGGGGCTTTGTTATTTTATTAGGGGGCTTAGAGTAGGTGTAATTAGTTTAAAATTGTTGTAATATTTTTCTTATGTTTGTAAATATTTTTTTATTTTCTGTAACTTAGTTCTTTTTTATTTTTTGTACTTTAGCTAGTTTATTTAATTGTATTTATTTGTAGCAATTGTGTTTAATTTATTTATTGATAGTGTAGTGTTAGGTTAATTGTAGGTAATTGTAGGTAGTTTATTTAATTATTTTATTGATAGGGTAGTGTTAGGTTTAATTATAACTTAGGTTAGGATTTATTTTACAGGTAAATTTGTTATTATTTTAACTAGGTAACTATTAAATAGTTAATAACTATTTAATAGCTATTGTACCTGGTTAAAATAATTACAAAGTTGCCTGTAAAATAAATATTAATCCTAAAATAGCTATAATATAATTATAATTTATATTGTAGCTATATTAGGATTTATTTTACAGGTAAGTATTTAGCTTTAAATAGGAATAAGTTATTTAATAAGAGTTAATTAATTTCGTTAGATGTAAATTATATTTAACTTAGGGGGGTGTTAGTGTTAGGGTTAGACTTAGCTTTAGGGGTTAATACATTTATTAGAATAGCGGTGAGCTCCGATCGGAAGTTTAGGGGTTAATAATTGAAGGTAGGTGTCGGCGATGTTAGGGAGGGCAGATTAGGGGTTAATACTATTTATGATAGGGTTAGTGAGGCGGATTAGGGGTTAATAACTTTATTATAGTAGCGCTCAGGTCCGCTCGGCAGATTAGGGGTTAATAAGTGTAGGTAGGTGTCGGCGACGTTGTGGGGGGCAGATTAGGGGTTAATAAATATAACATAGGGGTCGGCGATGTTAGGGCAGCAGATTAGGGGTACATAGGGATAACGTAGGTGGCGGCGTTTTACGGAGCGGCAGATTAGGGGTTAAAAAAAATATGCAGGGGTCAGCGATAGCGGGGGCGGCAGATTAGGGGTTAATAAGTGTAAGATTAGGGGTGTTTAGACTCGGGGTACATGTTAGGGTGTTAGGTGCAGACGTAGGAAGTGTTTCCCCATAGGAATCAATGGGGCTGCGTTAGGAGCTGAACGCTGCTTTTTTGCAGGTGTTAGGTTTTTTTTCAGCTCAAACAGCCCCATTGTTTCCTATGGGAGAATCGTGCACGAGCACGTTTTTGAGGCCGGCCGCGTCCGTAAGCAACTCTGGTATCGAGAGTTGCTTTTGCGGTAAAAATGCTCTACGCTCCTTTTTTGGAGCCTAACGCAGCATTTGTTTTAACTCTCGATACCAGAGTTAAATTTATGGTGCGGCCAGAAAAAAGCCCGCGGAGCGTTAACAGCCCTTTTACCGCCGAACTCCAAATCTAGGCCTTAGGAACTTGTAAAGAGGTACTTACTGAGTTTTCCTAACGATTGCTTCCCTAGTTTAGAAAGCCAGAGTTGGCTACTCTGTTCTTTCTTTTTCAAAGGTTTCTGTGAAGAGCTGTGTCTTCTCATACCTTGTAACTGTCTACATGCTGGACAGCGGAGCAGGTAAGTGCTTTTTCTTCCAGTGTTTTTATTAGGCTTTTTTCTGACACATATTTACTTGATAAAACAATACACAATATACAAATAAACCGATGCAACATTTTAAACTGTTCGGTTTGAAAAAAACGGTTATTTCTGGTACTCAGTGTACCAGGAAGCTATTTTTATTGCCTCTCTGTGTCGCAGCAGTAATTTGAGCTTGGCAGTTGCAGTCACATGACCGGCTTTACTTCATAGCATTTCTGAGGAAAAACAAAATTTATGCTTACCTGATAAATTTCTTTCTCTTGCGATGTATCGAGTCCACGGATTCATCCAATACTTGTGGGATATTCTCCTTCCCAACAGGAAGTGGCAAAGAGAGCACCCACAGCAGAGCTGTCTATATAGCTCCTCCCTTAACTCCACCCCCCAGTCATTCGACCGAAGGCTAGGAAGAAAAAGGAGAAACTATAGGGTGCAGAGGTGACTGAAGTTTTATAATAAAAAAAACTACCTGTCTTAAATAGACAGGGCGGGCCGTGGACTTGATACATTGCAAGAGAAAGAAATTTATCAGGTAAGCATAAATTTTGTTTTCTCTTGCAAGATGTATCGAGTCCACGGATTCATCCAATACTTGTGGGATACCAATACCAAAGCTTTAGGACACGGATGAAGGGTGGGACAAGACAGGTACCTAAACGGAAGGCACCACTGCTTGTAGAACCTTTCTCCCAAAAATAGCCTCAGAAGAAGCAAAAGTATCAAATTTGGAAAATTTGGAAAAAGTATGAAGCGAAGACCAAGTCGCCGCCTTACAAATCTGTTGAACAGAAGCCTCATTTTTAAAAGCCCATGTGGAAGCCACCGCTCTAGTAGAGTGAGCTGTAATCCTTTCAGGAGGCTGCTGGCCAGCAGTCTCATAAGCCAAACGGATGATGCTTTTCAGCCAAAATGAAAGAGAGGTTGCCGTAGCCTTTCTCCGCTTTCCAGAATAGACAACAAACAATGAAGATGTTTGACGGAAATCCTTAGTTGCTTGTAAGTAGAACTTTAAAGCACGAACCACATCTAGGTTGTGCAACAGACGCTCCTTCTTGGAAGAAGGATTAGGACACAGAGAAGGAACAACAATTTCCTGATTGATATTCCTATTAGAAACAACCTTAGGAAGAAATCCAGGTTTGGTACGCAAAACCACCTTATCCACATGGAAAACAAGATAAGGTGAGTCACACTGTAAAGCAGATAACTCAGAAACTCTTCGAGCCGAAGAGATAGCTACTAAAAACAGAACTTTCCAAGATAAGAGCTTAATATCTATGGAATGCATAGGTTCAAACGGAACCTCTTGTAAAAGAACTTTAAGAACCAAATTTAAACTCCATGGCGGAGAAACAGGTTTAAACACAGGCTTGATTCTAACTAAAGCCTGACAAAACGCCTGAACGTCTGGAACATCCGCCAGACGCTTGTGTAAAAGGATAGACAAAGCAGATATTTGTCCCTTTAAGGAACTAGCTGATAATCCCTTCTACAATCCTTCTTGGAGAAAAGATAATAGCCTAGGAATCCTGATCTTACTCCATGAGTAACCCTTGTAATCACACCAGTAAAGATATTTATGCCATATCTTATGATAGATTTTTCTGGTGACAGGCTTTTTAGTCTGAATCAAGGTATCAATGACCGATTCAGAGAAACCACGCTTTGCTAAAATCAAGCGTTCAATCTCCAAGCAGTCAGACGCAGAGAAAGTAGGTTTGGATGCTTGAATGGACCTTGAATCAGAAGGTCCTGCCTCAGCGGCAGAGTCCATGGTGGGACAGATGACATGTCCACCAGGTCTGCATACCAAGTCCTGCGTGGCCACGCAGGTGCTATCAAAATCACCAAAGCTCTCTCCTGCTTGATTCTGGCAATCAGACGAGGAAGGAGAGGGAATGGTGGAAACACATAGGCCAGGTTGAAGGACCAGGGCACTGCTAGAGCATCTATCAGCACTGCCTGGGGATCCCTTGACCTGGACCCGTAACAAGGAAGTTTGGCGTTCTGACGAGACGCCATCAGATCCAATTCTGGTGTGCCCCATAGCCGAATCAGTTGGGCAAACACCTCCGGATGGATGAAAAGTCTGACGACTTATTAGGAAATCCGTTTTCCAGTTCTCTACCCCTGGGATATGGATCGCTGAAAGATGGCAAGAGTGAGTCTCTGCCCATCGGATAATTTTGGAAACCTCTATCATGGCTAGAGAACTCCTTGTTCCCCCTTGATGATTCATATAAGCTACAGTCGTGATGTTGTCCGACTGAAATCTGCTGAATTTGGCTGCAGCCAGTTGAGGCCATGCCTGAAACGCATTGAATATCGCTCTCAGTTCCAGAATGTTTATCGGGAGGAGAGTCTCCTCCTGAGGCCATAACCCCTGAGCTTTCAGGGAGTTCCAGACTGCACTCCAGCCCAGCAGGCTGGCATCTGTCGTAACTATGACCCACTCTGGTCTGCGACAGGTGAACCTGTGATAACCACCAGAGAAGAGAATCTCTGGTCTCCTGATCCAGATCTATCTGAGGAGCTAAATCTGCATAATCCCCATTCCACTGTTCGAGCATGCGTAGTTGCAGTGGTCTGAGGTGTAAGCGAGCAAACGGAACTATGTCCATTGCCGCTTCCATTATTCCGATTACCTCCATACACTGAGCCACTGACGGCCGAGGAATGGAATGAAGAGCTCGGCAGGTGTTTACGAGTTTTAATTTCCTGACCTCTGTCAGAAATATTTTCATTTCTACCGAGTCTATCAGAGTTCCTAGGAAGGAAACTCTTGTGAGAGGGAAGAGAGAACTCTTTTTTATGTTCACCTTCCACCCATGAGATCTCAGAAAAGCCAACACGATGTCCGTGTGAGACTTGGCTAGTTGGAAAGTTGACGCTTGAAATAATATGTCGTCTAGATAAGGCCCCACTGCTATGCCCCGCGGTCTTAGAACCGCTTGAAGGGACCCTAGCACTTTTATGAAAATTCTGGGAGCCGTGGCCAACCCAAAGGGAAGGGCCACGAACTGGTAATGCCTGTCCAGAAAGGTGAACCTGAGAAATCGGTGATGATCTCTGTGGATAGGGATGTGCAGATACGCATCCTTTAACTCCACAGTGGTCATATATTGACCCTCTTGGATCAGTGGCAGAATAGTCCGAATAGTCTCCATCTTGAAAGACGGGACTCTGAGGAATTTGTTTAGGATCTTGAGATCCAAGATTGGTCTGAAAGCTCCTTCTTTTTTGGGAACCACAAACAGATTGGAGTAAAACCCTTGTCCCTGTTCCGCTCTTGGAACTGGGTGAATCACTCCCATGATATGTAGGTCTTCTACACAGCGTAAGAATGCCTCTCTTTTTGTCTCGTTTGCAGACAATTGAGAAATGTGAAATCTCCCCCTTGGGGGGGAATCTTTGAAGTCCAGAAGATATCCCTGGGAAACAATTTCTAAAGCCCAGGAATTGTGAACATCTCTTGCCCAAGCCTGAGCGAAGAGAGAGAGTCTGCCCCCTACTAGATCCGGTCCCAGATCGGGGGCTACCCCTTCATGCTGTCTTGGAGGCAGCTGCGGGCTTCTTGGCCTGTTTACCCTTGTTCCAAGCCTGGTTAGGTCTCCAGACTGACTTGGATTGAGCAAAATTCCCCTCTTGCTTTGCAGCAGGGGAAGCTGAAGTGGGACCACTCTTGAAGTTTCGAAAAGAACGAAAATTATTTTGTTTGGTCTTTATTTTATTTGTTTTATCCTGAGGGAGGGTATGGCCCTTCCCTCCAGTGATGTCTGAAATAATTTCCTTCAGTTCAGGCCCGAATAGGGTCTTTCCTTTGAAAGGGATGGTCAAAAGCTTTGATTTTGATAACACATCAGCTGACCAGGACTTAAGCCATAATGCTCTACGCGCTAAAATGGCAAAACCTGTTTTTTTTGCCGCTTATTTAGCCAGTTGAAAAGGGGCATCTGTAATGACAGAATTAGCCAGCTTAAGAGCCTTAATTCTATCCAGAATATCATCTAATGGGGTCTCCCCCTGGAGAGCCTCTTCTAGAGCCTTGAACCAAAAAGCAGCTGCAGTAGTTACAGGAACAATGCATGCAATAGGTTGGAGAAGAAAACCTTGATGAACTAAAATTTTCTTTAGGAGACCCTCTAATTTTTTATCCATAGGATCTTTGAAAGCACAACTGTCTTCAATAGGTATAGTTGTACGCTTAGCTAGTGTAGAAATAGCTCCCTCCACCTTAGGGACCGTCTGCCACGAGTTCCGCATGGTGTCAGATATGGGAAACATTTTCTTAAAAGTAGGAGGGAGAGCGAACGGTATACCTGGTCTATCCCACTCCTTAGAAACAATATCCGCAATCCTCTTAGGGACCGGAAAAACATCAGTGTAAACAGGGACCTCTAAGTATTTGTCCATTTTACACAATTTCTCTGGAACCACAATAGGGTCACAATCATCCAGAGCCGCCAATACCTCCCTGAGCAACAAGCGGATGTGTTCTAGCTTGAATTTAAAGGCCGTCATATCAGAGTCTGTCTGAGGGAGCATCTTTCCTGAATCAGAAATCTCTCCCTCAGACAGCAAATCCCTCATCCCTACCTCAGAACATTGTGAGGGAATATCGGATACGGCTACTAAAGCGTCAGAAAGCTCAGCATTTGTTCTGAACCCAGAGCTATCACGCTTCCCTTGCAACCCAGGCAGTTTAGATAAAACCTCTGTGAGGGTAGAATTAATAACTGCTGCCATGTCTTGTAAGGTAAATGAAGTAGACGCACTAGAGGTACTTGGCGTCGCTTGTACGGGCGTTACTGGTTGTGACACTTGGGGAGAACTAGATGGCATAACCTCATTTCTTTCTGTCTGAGAATCCTCTAGCGCTACATTTTTAAGTGCTACAATATGTTCTTTAAAATTTATAGACATATCAGTACAAGTGGGACACATTCTAAGAGGGGGTTCCACAATGGCTTCTAAACATATTGAACAAGGAGTTTCCTTGATGTCAGACATGTTTAACAGGCTAGTAATGAGACAAGCAAGCTTGGAAAACACTTTATTCAATGTAAAACAACAATTTCAAAAAAACGGTACTGTGCCTTTAAGAGAAAAAAACATGTACACGTTCTGCAAAACTGCTTAAAAATGGAACAAATCCTTCAAATTTTTACAGTATATGTAGTAAGCCTTAGTAAGGTTGCACCACTAGTAAAAAATGAAATTAACCCCTTAATAACCAAACCGGATTGACAAGAGTCAAAAAAACGGAAAATACACAGTCAGCACCTTGCCACAGCTCTGCTGTGGCGCCTACCTGCCCTTAAAGGTTGAATTTATGGGAATAAAGCTTAGTTTTGGCCCCAAAATCGAGTCAGGACCCTCCTGTGTTGCAGCTTACTGTCCAGAATGCAAAAACAACTGCGCATCTAAGGCGCAAAATTAGGCCCCACCTCTTACTCTATGTCTGTTGGGCCTTAAAGTAACAACTCAAGTGTTTCAAACAGCCATGTGGGATGTAAACCTCAAAATAAGCCAAATGAACCCTCTAAAAAAAAAAAGTCCCAAAAACGTTTTACCATATTTCTCAAAAAAACGTTTGCTCTATTATAAAAGTGTCAACCAGCAAAGTAACTTAGCCCTTATGCAAGCTTGTAATACTACCATAAGTCTTTGATTACAGCTTACCCTTTCCCTCATGGGGATAATGCCAGCCCTTTTCTTGAAATATCACAGTCTTTCTAGAAAAAAATGACTGAACATACCTCAGTGCAGCATAACCTGCAAACCGTTCCTTAACTGAAGTTTCCTGTACTCCTCAGTCTCTGTGGGAACAGCAGTGGATCTTAGTTACAAATGCTAAGATCATCATCCTCCAGGCAGAAATCGTCATCTTTTTTCTGCTTGAGAGTAAATAGTACACACCGGTACCATTTAAAATAACAAACTCTTGCATGAAGAAAATAAAACTAATATTTTGTCACTACAATCACTTTACCCTTCCTTATTGCTTAGAGCCGGCAAAGAGAATGACTGGGGGGTGGAGTTAGGGGAGGAGCTATATAGACAGCTCTGCTGTGGGTGCTCTCTATGCCACTTCCTGTTGGGAAGGAGAATATCCCACAAGTATTGGATGAATCCGTGGACTCGATACATCTTGCAAGAGAAAAGTTGTTTCTTAAATTTTTTTTCTTAACTTTTCTCACATAATTTTAGCTGGGGATCAATCCTAATTTGGGATAAAATTTAAAGTAAATTTTTTCCTTGGCTTATTTTAATTGAATATTAAAATCTTTGAAACTTATCTTTACAAGTTTATTTACTGTTTCACAACATGTCTGATATGGAGCAAGAGGATGATGCTGTTGAAATAATACCTCAGCTTTCTCGTGCTACGTCCCAAGCCTCAATGGCATCACATGCAGTGCCCTGCGGTTCCTCTATAACTCCTAGTGGAGTTTATTTAAAAGCAGAAATTGCTGCCCAGGTATCTTCAGCTGTATCTGCGGCATTTGCTGCCATTCCCAGATTACAGGGAAAAAAGCAAGAGGAAATCTCGAAATTCAGAAAGTAAAGTGCCTGTCCTCAGTTCTGCTTCCCAAGTTGCCCTTTCTCATAAGTCTGATGAGGAAGATACATTGGGTCTTTCTGAGGGTGAAATCTCAGATTCAGACAGTATAATTCCTTCTTCTGAGACTGAGGTGGTATCCTTCAGATTTAAGCTTGAACACCTTTGTGTATTCTTAAAGGAGGTTTTAGCTACTTTAGATGACCCCAATACCCTTGTTGTTGTCACTCTTAAGAAATCTAGTAAACTTAATAGTTTCTTTGATGAATCTTCAACTTTGGAGATTTTTCCTGTGCCAGACCGTGCTAGGGAGAGTATCTCACAGGAATGGGAGAAACCAGGGGTATCTTTCTTCTACAAGATACGACGAGTCCACGGATTTCATCCTTACTTGTGGGATATTAACCTCCTGCTAACAGGAAGTGGCAAAGAGCACCACAGCAGAGCTGTATATATAGCTCCTCCCTTCCCTCCACCCCCAGTCATTCTCTTTGCCTGTGTTAGTACTAGGAAGAGGTAAAGTGAGGTGTTAGTTTTAGTTTCTTCAATCAAAAAAGTTTTTTATTTTAAATGGTACCGGTGAGTACTATTTTCCTCAGGGAGATATGGAAGAAGATTTCTGCCCTGAGGTTGATGATCTTAGCAGATGTAACTAAGATCCATGTTGGTTCCCACAGTGCTTCTGAAGGTAGTGCAAGAGAAATCTTCAGTGTGGAGAATGGTGTCATGCTACAAGCAGCATTGAGGTATGTTCAGTCCTTTATTTCTGAGGAGACTTGGTATATCAGAACTGGCTGACATTTTTTCCCTGCAAGGGAAGGGGTAAGCAGTAGACCTGTAAACAAAGGGTATTACTGAAAAAACATAATTTATGTAAGAACTTACCTGATAAATTCATTTCTTTCATATTGACAAGAGTCCATGAGCTAGTGACATATGGGATATACAATCCTACCAGGAGGGGCAAAGTTTCCCAAACCTCAAAATGCCTATAAATACACCCCTCACCACACCCACAATTCAGTTTAACGAATAGCCAAGCAGTGGGGTGATAAAGAAAGGAGTAGAAAGCATCAACAAAGGAAATTTGGAAATAATTGTGCTTTATACAAAAAATCATAACCACCATAAAAAAGGGTGGGCCTCATGGACTCTTGCCAATATGAAAGAAATTAATTTATCAGGTAAGTTCTTACATAAATTATGTTTTCTTTCATGTAATTGGCAAGAGTCCATGAGCTAGTGACATATGGGATATCAATACCCAAGATGTGGAGTCTTCCACTCAAGAGTCACTAGAGAGGGAGGGAATAAAACAAAAAACAGCCATATTCCGCTGAGAAAATAATCCACAACCCAAAAATAAGTTATTTTCACTTTTGAAAGAAAAAAACTTAAATCAAAAAGCAGAAGAATCAAACTGAAACAGCTGCCTGAAGAACTTTTCTACCAAAAACTGCTTCCGAAGAAGCAAATACATCAAAATGGTAGAATTTAGTAAATGTATGCAAAGAGGACCAAGTGGCTGCTTTGCAAATCTGATCAACTGAAGCTTCATTCTTAAAAGCCCATGAAGTAGAGACTGATCTAGTAGAATGAGCTGTAATTCTCTGAGGCGGGGTTTGACCCGACTCCAAATAAGCTTGATGAATCAAAAGTTTCAACCAAGAAGCCAAGGAAACAGCAGAAGCTTTCTGACCTTTCCTAGGACCAGAAAATAAAACAAATAGACTAGAAGTCTTCCTGAAATTTTTAGTAGCTTCCACATAATATTTCAAAGCTCTTACCACATCCAAAGAATGTAAGGATTTCTCCAAAGAATTCTTAGGATTAGGACATAAAGAAGGGACAACAATTTCTCTACTAATATTGTTAGAATTCACAACCTTAGGTAAAAATTGAAAAGAAGTCCGCAAAACTGCCTTATCCTGATGAAAAATCAGAAAAGGAGACTCACAAGAAAGAGCAGATAGCTCAGAAACTCTTCTAGCAGAAGAGATAGCCAAAAGGAACAACACTTTCCAAGAAAGTAGTTTAATGTCCAAAGAATGCATAGGTTCAAATGGAGGAGCCTGTAAAGCCCTCAGAACCAAATTAAGACTCCAAGGAGGAGAAATTGACTTAATGACAGGCTTAATACGAACTAAAGCCTTTACAAAACAGTGTATATCAGGAAGTATAGCAATTTTTCTGTGAAATAAAACAGAAAGAGCAGAGATTTGTCCTTTCAAGGAACTTGCAGACAAACCCTTATCCAAACCATCCTGAAGAAACTGCAAAATTCTAGGAATTCTAAAAGAATGCCAGGAGAAATTATGAGAAGAACACCATGAAATGTAAGTCTTCCAAACTCTATAATAAATCTTTCTAGAGACAGATTTACGGGCTTGTAACATAGTATTAATCACTGAATCAGAGAAACCTCTATGACTTAGAACTAAGCGTTCAATTTCCATACCTTCAAATTTAATGATTTGAGATCCTGATGGAAAAACGGACCTTGAGATAGTAGGTCGGGCAGTAATGGAAGTGGCCAAGGCGGGCAACTGGACATCCGAACCAGATCCGCATACCAAAACCTGTGTGGCCATGCTGGAGCCACCAGCAACACAAAAGACTGTTCCATGATGATTTTGGAAATCACTCTTGGAATAAGAACTAGAGGCGGGAAGATGTAAGCAGGTTGATAACACCAAGGAAGTGTCAGCGCATCCACTGCTTCCGCCTGAACATCCCTGGACCTGGACAGGTATCTGGGAAGTTTCTTGTTTAGATGAGAGGCCATGAGATCTATCTCTGGAAGACCCCACATCTGAACAATCTGAGAAAACACATCTGGATGGAGAGACCACTCCCCTGGATGTAAAGTCTGGCGGCTGAGATAATCCGCCTCCCAATTGTCTACACCTGGGATATGCACCGCAGAGATTAGACAGGAGCTGGATTCCGCCCAAGCAAGTATCCGAGATACTTCTTTCATAGCTTGGGGACTGTGAGTCTCACCCTGATGATTGACATAAGCCACAGTTGTGATATTGTCTGTCTGAAAACAAATGAACGGTTCACTCTTTAGTAGAGGCCAGAACTGAAGAGCCCTGAGAATTGCAGTTCTAAAATATTTATTGGTAATCTCGCCTCTTGAGATTTCCAAACCCCTTGTGCTGTCAGAGACCCCCAAACAGCTCCCCAACCTGAAAGACTCGCATCTGTTGTGATCACAGTCCAGGTTGGGCGAACAAAAGAAGCCCCTTGAACCAAACGATGGTGATCTATCCACCATGTCAGAGAGTGTCGTACATTGGGATTCAAGGATATTAATTGTGATATCTTTGTATAATCCCTGCACCATTGATTCAGCATACAAAGCTGTAGAGGTCTCATGTGAAAACGAGCAAAGGGGATTGCGTCCGATGCTGCAGTCATGAGACCTAAAACTTCCATGCACATAGCCACTGAAGGGAATGACTGAGACTGAAGGAGCCGACATGCTGCGACCAATCTTAAACGTCTCTTGTCTGTTAGAGACAGAGTCATGGACACTGAATCTATCTGGAAGTCTAAAAAGGTGACCCTTGTCTGAGGAATCAAGAAACTTTTTGGTAAATTGATCCTCCAACCATGTTTCCGAAGAAACAACTCTAGTTGATTCGTGTGAGATTCTGCAGTATGTAAAGACTGAGCTAGTACCAAGATATCGTCCAAATAAGGAAACACCGCAATACCCTGTTCTCTGATTACAGATAATAGGGCACCCAGAACCTTTGAAAAGATTCTTGGAGCTGTTGCTAGGCCAAATGGAAGAGCAACAAATTGGTAATGCTTGTCTAGAAAAGAGAATCTCAGAAACTGAAAGTGTTCTGGATGAATCGGAATATGAAGGTATGCATCCTGCAAGTCTATTGTGGACATATAATGTCCTTGCTGAACAAAAGGCAGAATAGTCCTTATAGTCACCATCTTGAAAGTTGGTACTCTTACATAACGATTCAAAATTTTCAGATCCAGAACTGGTCTGAACAAATTTTCTTTCTTTGGTACAATAAATAGGTTCGAATAAAACCCCAAACCTTGTTCCTGAGGAGGAACTGGCATGATCACCCCTGAAGACTCCAGGTCTGAAACACACTTCAGAAAAGCCTGAGCTTTTACTGGATTTACAGGAATGTGTGAGAGAAAAAATCTTCTCACAGGAGGTCTTACTTTGAATCCTATTCGATACCCTTGAGAGACAATGCTCTGAATCCAATGATTTTGGACAGATTTTATCCAAAAATCCTTGAAAAACCTTAATCTGCCCCCTACCAGCTGAGCTGGAATGAGGGCCGCACCTTCATGCGGACTTAGGGGCGGACTTTGGTTTCCTAAATGGCTTGGATTTATTCCAATTTGAGGAAGGCTTCCAACTGGAAGCAGATTCCTTGGGAGGAGGATTGAGTTTTTGTTCCTTATTCTGACGAAAGGAACGAAAATGGTTAGAAGCCTTAGATTTACCCTTAGGTTTTTTATCCTGAGGCAAAAAAACTCCTTTTCCTCCAGTGATAGTTGAAATAATAGAATCCAACTGAGAACCAAATAAATTATTACCTTGGAAATAAAGAGATAGTAATCTAGATTTAGATGTCATATCAACATTCCAAGATTTAAGCCACAAAGCTCTTCTAGCTAATACAGCTAAAGACATGGATCTAACATCAATTTTGATAATATCAAAAATGGCATCACAAATAAAATGATTAGCATGTTGTAGTAGGCGAACAATGCTAGATATGTCAGAATCCAATTCATGTTGCACTAAATTTTCCAACCAGAAAGTTGATGCAGCCGCAACATCACCCAAAGAAATAGCAGGTCTGAGAAGATGACCTGAATATAAATAGGCCTTCCTTAGATAAGATTCAAGCTTCCTATCTAAAGGATCCTTAAAGGAAGTGCTATCTTCCATAGGAATAGTAGTACGTTTAGCAAGAGTAGAAATAGCCCCATCAACTTTGGGGATTTTTTCCCAAAACTCTATAGATTTTGCTGGTAAAGGATACAATCTCTTAAACCTTGAAGAAGGAATAAAGGAAGTACCTGGCTTATTCCATTCCCTAGAAATCATATCAGAAATAGCCTCAGGAATAGGAAAAACACCTGGAGAAACCACAGGAGGTTTAAAAACAGCATTTAAACGTTTATTAGACTGAACGTCAATAGGACTGGTTACCTCAATATCCAAAGTAATTAACACTTCTTTTAATAAAGAACGCATATACTCTATTTTAAATAAATAAGTAGATTTGTCAGTGTCAATATCTGAGGAAGGATCTTCTGTTTCAGATAGATCCTCATCAGAAGAGGATGAATTATTATGTTGTTGGTCATTTGAAATTTCATCAGCTAAATGAGAAGTTTTAAAAGACCTTTTACGTTTATTAGAAGGTGGAAATGCAGACAAAGCCTTCATAATAGATTCAGAAACAAATTCTTTAAAATTTACAGGTATATCATGCACATTAGAAATTGAAGGAACTGCAACTGGCAATGTACTATTACTGATAGAAACACTATCTGCATGTAAAAGTTTATCATGACAACTATTACAAATGACATTCGGTGGAATAATTTCTACAATTTTACAACAAATGCACTTAGCTTTTGTAGAACCCATGTCAGGCAGCAATGTTCCAGCAGAAACTTCAGAGACAGGATCGGATTGGGACATCTTGCTCAATGTAAAAGAAAAAACAACATATAAAGCAAAATTATCTATTTCCTTAAATGATAGTTTCAGGAATGGGAAAAAATGCAAAAGCATAGGCCTCTTGATAGAAAAGAAAGCAGGAGGCAAACAACAATGGGGTATTGAAATAATGAAGAAAAATTGGCGCCAAGTATGATGCACAACGTAACGTAAACTTTTTTGGCGCCAAAAATGACCGGAAATGACACACTTGCGTCACTAATGACGCCGCCGTGTGAAAGGTCTCGACGTCGCGTATGACGCCGGAAATGACGAAGTTGCGTCAAAAACGTAATTTCCCACGCCAAAAAGTTCACGCCAAAAATGACGCAATAAAGTCTAACATTTGACGCACCCGCGGGCCTAATACCCGCAAATGCAAAAGTAGTCAAATTGAAAAAAGACTAAACCCCAGGTAAGAAACAAATTTCTTAAAGTGTTTATATTCCCAAATATGAAACTGACAGTCTGCAGAAGGAAATACATGAACCTGACTCATGGCAAATATAAGTACAATACATATATTTAGAACTTTATATAATTTGCATAAAGTGCCAAACCATAGCTGAGAGTGTCTTAAGTAAATGAAAACATACTTACCAAAAGACACCCATCCACATATAGCAGATAGCCAAACCAGTACTAAAACAGTTCTCTAGTAGAGGTAATGGTAAATTTGAAAATAAATCGTCGATCTGAAAAGGGAGGTAGGAGATGAATCTCTACGACCGATAACAGAGAACCCATGAAAAAGACCCCCGTTAGGTAAATCATCGTATTCAATAGGTGATACTCCCTTCACGTCCCTCTGACATTCGCTGTACTCTGAGAGGAATCGGGCTTCAAGAATGCTGAGAAGCGCATATCAACGTGGAAATCTTAGCACAAACTTACTTCACCACCTCCATAGGAGGCAAAGTTTGTAAAACTGAATTGTGGGTGTGGTGAGGGGTGTATTTATAGGCATTTTGAGGTTTGGGAAACTTTGCCCCTACTGGTAGGATTGTATATCCCATATGTCACTAGCTCATGGACTCTTGCCAATTACATGAAAGAAACCTGTGTTTATTTTATTTTGTTGACATTGTAATGGGCTAAGCATTTATAAAGGGCTTAAAAGCAGCAATATAAAGGGACACTGGGAGAGGCAGCTTAACGGTTCTTATTTGTGAGATCAAATAATCAGTACGGCTGTATATTTGTGTTGTGCTTAGGGGTAAACAAAATCCACATGGCTTTATTACTAAACCGCTTCCCATGCGGTTGTACAGTCTTATGCGATCGTCGTCCATGATGGGCGGGCCTATTTTCGCGCGCTCAGGCGCGCACTTTACTCTGGCTGAGAAGGCAGCAGGCATTAGCTCCGGTTGGGCCTGAACTGGTGTTCTGTTATCTGGATCATTGCCAAGTCATTTTGCAGTACCCTGTCTATAAATATCTTTTAGAGGTTAATTTCGCCCCTTGCTTTTGGGGTGCAATCATTTTTGGCACTACTGATTATGTGTAGTTAATTTTAAAGCGTTAATTAACGTTTTTAGGCAGTTTGGGAAAAATTGTGCGCTATTTTATTACTTATAGGCGCAGTACACGTTTTTCAAAAAATTGTTTAAATCAATAAATAAAGTGTTTAACGACTATTGTGGTTATTGCTAGTCTGTTCAACATGTCTGACATTGAGGATACTAATTGCTCTATGTGTTTAGAAGCCATTGTGGAACCCCCTCTTACGTTGTGTACCTCTTGTACTGAAAGGGCCTTACAATGTAAAAAGCATATTTTAGGTAAAGAAAGTGTGCCTAAGGATGATTCTCAGTCTTAGGAGAATCAGGATATGCCATCCAATTCTCCCCAAGTGTCACAACCTTTAACGCCCACACAAGCGACGCCAAGTACTTCTAGTGCGTCTAATTCTTTTACTCTGCAGGAGATGGCTGCAGTTATGTCAACTACCCTTACAGAGGTATTATCTAAATTACCAGTGTTACAGGGTAAACGCAGTAGGTCAGGTATTAATGTGAATACTGAATCCTCTGATGCTTTATTGGCTATTTCCCATGTACCCTCACAGTGCTCTGAGTTGGGGGTCAGGGAATTGCTGTCTGAGGGAGAACTTTCAGAATCAGGAAATATGTTGCCTCAGACAGATTCGGACGCCATGTCCTTTAAATTTAAGCTTGAACACCTCCACCTGTTACTTACTGGATGATTGTGACCCTATTATGATACCACCAGAGAAGTTGTGTAAGATGGACAAATATCTAGAGGTGCCTACTTACACTGACGTTTTTCCGGTTCCTAAAAGAATTTCAGAAATTGTAAAAAAGGAATGGGATAGACCAGGTATACCATTCTCTCCTCCTCCTACTTTTAAGAAAATGTTTCCCATATCAGACACCATTCGGGACTCTTGGCAGTCGGTCCCTAAGGTGGAGGGAGCTATATCTACCCTGGCTAAGCGTACAACTATACCTATCGAGGACAGTTGTGCTTTCAAAGACCCTATGGATAAGAAGTTAGAGGGTCTTCTAAAGAAATTATTTATTCATCAGGGTTTTCTTTTACAACCTACAGCCTGCATTGTTCCAGTAACTACTGCAGCGGCTTTTTGGTTTGATGCTCTAGAAGAGTCTCTGAAGGTTGAGACCCCATTAGAGGACATTTTGGATAGAATTAAGGCTCTCAAACTAGCTAATTCTTTTATTACAGATGCCGCTTCTCAAATTGCTAAATTAGCGGCAAAAAATGCAGGCTTTGCCATTTTAGGGCGTAGAGCGTTATGGCTCAAATCGTGGTCTGCTGATGTGTCATCAAAATCTAAGCTTTTAGCTATTCTTTTCAAGGGTAAGACCCTATTCGGGCCTGAAATGAAGGAAATAATTTCTGACATTACTAGAGGTAAAGGCCACGTCCTACCTCAGGACAGGTCTGTTAAGATGAGGGGTAAACAAAATAATTTTCGTTCCTTTCGAAATTTTAAAGGAGTACCCTCTGCTTCCTCTTCCTCCACCAGGCAGGAAGGGAATTTTGCTCAATCCAAGTCCGTCTGGAGACCCAACCAGGCTTGGAATAAAGGTAAACAATCCAAGAAGCCCGCTGCTGCTACTAAGAAAGTATGAAGGGGCGGCCCCCGATCCGGGACCGGATCTAGTAGGGGGCAGACTTTCTTTCTTTGCTCAGGCTTGGGCAAGAGATGTTCAGGACCCCTGGGCATTGGAAATCGTGACCCACGGGTATCAACTGGATTTCAAGGATTTTCTCCCAAGAGGGAGATTTCATCTTTCACGATTGTCTGTAGACCAGATAAAAAGAGAGGCGTTCTTACGCTGTGTAAAAGACCTCTATACCATGGGAGTAATTTGTCCTATTCCAAAACTGGAACAGGGACAGGGGTTTTACTCAAATCTTTTCTTGGTTCCCAAAAAAGAGGGAACTTTCAGACCAATTTTAGATCCCAAGTGTCTAAACAAATTTCTCAGAGTCCCATCGTTCAAGATGGAGACTATACGAACAATCTTACCAATGATCCAGGAGGGTCAATATATGACTACCGTGGACTTGAAGGATGCATACCTTCATATCCCTATTCACAAGGATTATCATCAGTTCCTAAGGTTTGCCTTTCTGGACAAACATTATCAGTTCCTGGCTTTTCCCTTCGGGTTGGCCACAGCACCAAGAATCTTCACAAAGACCGCGGGCGGGGCATAGCAGTCGCGCCTTATCTGGACGATATTTTGATTCAGGCATCAACTTATCATCTGACAAAATCTCACACGGACACAGTGTTGTCTTTCCTGAGAACTCACGGTTGGAAGGTGAACATAGAAAAGAGTTCACTAGTTCCACGAACAAGGGTTCCCTACTTGGGAACTCTGATAGACTCGGTAGACATGAAAATATTTCTGACGGAGGTCAGAAAATCAAAGATTCTAAATACTTGCCGAGCACTTCAGTCCATTCCTCGGTCATCAGTGGCTCAGTGTATGGAGGTCATTGGATTAATGGTAGCGGCAATGGACATCATTCCGTTTGCTCGCTTTCATCTCAGACCACTGCAGCTGTGCATGCTCGGACAGTGGAATGGGGACTATGCAAATTTATCTCCTCAGATAAATCTGGATCAAGAGACCAGAGACTCTCTTCTTTGGTGGTTGTCGCCGGATCATCTGTCCCAGGGGACGTGTTTCCGCAGACCCTCATGGGTGATAGTGACAACGGACGCCAGCCTTTTGGTCTGGGGTGCAGTCTGGAATTCCCTGAAGGCTCATGGTGTTTGGACTCAGGTGGAGTCTCTACTTCCAATCAATATTCTGGAACTGAGAGCAATATTCAATACGCTTCAGGCATGGCCTCAGTTGGCTTTTGGCCAAATTCATAAGATTCCAGTCGGACAATATCACGACTGTGGAGTAAATCAATCATCAGGGGGGAACAAGGAGTTCTTTAGCGATGATAGAAGTATCAAAGATAATCCGATGGGCGGAGGCCCACTCTTGCTATCTATCAGCAATCTACATCCCAGGAGTAGAGAACTGGGAAGCGGATTTTCTAAGTCATCAGACTTTTCATCCGGGGGAGTGGGAACTCCATCCGGAGGTGTTTGCCTCATTGATTCGACAATGGGGCAGACCGGAATTAGATCTGATGGCATCTCGTCAGAATGCCAAGCTTCCACGTTACGGATCCAGGTCGAGGGATCCTCAGGCCGAACTGATAGATGCCCTGGCAGTGCCTTGGTCGTTCAGCCTAGCTTATGTGTTTCCAACGTTCCCTCTCCTGCCACGCGTGATTGCTCGGATCAAACAGGAGAGAGCTTCAGTAATACTGATAGCGCCTGCATGGCCACGCAGGACTTGGTATGCGGATCTAGTGGACATGTCCTCTCTGCCACCATGGAAACTTCCTTTGAGACAGGACCTTCTCATTCAAGGACCTTTCCAACATCCAAATCTAAATTCTCTGCAGCTGACTGCTTGGAGATTGAACGCTTGATTTTATCTAAGCGGTGATTCTCTGATTCGGTCATCGATACTTTGATACAGGCTCGTAAGCCTGTCACTAGAAAGATCTATCATAAGATATGGCGTACATATCTTTATTGGTGTGAATCCAAGGGTTACTCATGGAGTAAAGTCAGGATTCTGTCTTTTCTCCAAGAAGGTTTGGATTAAGGGTTATCAGCAAGTTCCTTAAAGGGACAGATTTCTGCTTTGTCAATTTTGCTTCACAAACATTTGGCAGATGTGCCAGATATTCATTCTTTTTGTCAGGCTCTAACCAGAATTAAGCCTGTATTTAGACCAATTACTCCTCCCTGGAGTTTAAATTTAGTTCTTTGAGTTCTTCAAGGGGTTCCGTTTGAACCCATGCATTCCATAGATATTAAGTTGTTAACTTGGAAAGTTCTGTTTTTGGTTGCTATTTCTTCTGCTCGAAGAGTTTCTGAGCTTTCAGCGTTACAATGTGATTCGCCTTATCTTATATTTCATTCTGATAAGGTGGTTTTGCGTACTAAACCTGAATTTCTTCCTAAGGTTTTTTCAAATAAGAATATTAATCAGGTAATTGTTGTTCCTTCCTTGTGTCCTAATCCTTCTTCTAAGAAGGAGCGTCTGTTACATAACCTGGACGTGGTCCGTGCCTTGAAGTTTTACTTACAGGCGACTAAGGATTTCCGTCAATCAATATTCATTGTTTATTCTGGAAAGCGTAGGGGTCAGAAAACTACGGCTACCTCTCTTTCTTTTTGGCTGAGGAGTATCATCCGCCTGGCTTATGAGACTGCTGGACAGCAGCCTCCTGAAAGAATTACGGCTCATTCTACTAGGGCTGTGGCTTCCACATGGGCCTTTAAAAACTATGCTTCTGTTGAACAGATTTGCAAGGCTCCGACTTGGTCGTCGCTTCATACTTTTTATAAATTTTACAAATTTGATACTTTTGCTTCTTCTGGGGCTGTTTTTGGGAGAAAGGATCTTCAAGCAGTGGTGTCTTCCGTTTAGGTCTCTGTCTTGTCCCTTCCGTTTCATCCGTGTCCTGTAGCTTTGGTATTGTATCCCACAAGTAAGGATGAAATCCGTGGACTCGTCGTATCTTGCAGAAGAACAGGAAATTTATGCTTACCTGATAAATTGATTTCTTCTATGATACGACGAGTCCACTGCCCTCCCTCTCATTTTAAGACAGATTATATTTTATTTTTTCAACTTCAGTCACCTCTGCACCTTTAGCTTTTCCTTTCTCTTCCTAAACCTTTGGTCGAATGACTGGGGGTGGAGGGAAGGGAGGAGCTATATATACAGCTCTGCTGTGGTGCTCTTTGCCACTTCCTGTTAGCAGGAGGTTAATATCCCACAAGTAAGGATGAAATCCGTGGACTCGTTGTATCGTAGAAGAAATCAATTTATCAAGCATAAATTTCCTTTTTTCCCCGTCTCCCATTTTTAAGAAAATGTTTCCTGTCAAGGACTCCATTAAAGACCTTTAGTATACTGTACCCAAAGTTGAAGGGGCCATTTCCACTCTGGCTAAGAGAACCACTATTCCTATTGAGGATAGCTGCTCTTTTAAGGATCCGATGGACAAGAAGCTGGAGGCTTATTTGAAAAAGATTTATGTTTATCAAGGTCTCCAATGGCAACCTGCAGTGTATATTGCCACCGTGACTAGTGCAGCATCTTATTGGTTTGACCCCTTGTCTGATTCTCTTCAAGTAGAGACTTCCTTGGATGAAATTCAAGATAGGATTAAACCTTTTAAGTTGGCCAATTCCTTTATTGCAGATGCCATTTTACAGGTTGTTAGACTAGGAGCTAAACGTCTAGTTTCCCTGTTCTAGCCTGCAGGACGTTAAGGTTGAAATCCTGGTCTGGGGACATTTCCTCTAAAGTCAAGCTTCTGGTGATTCTTTACTAGGGCAAAACCTTGTTTGGACCCGGTTTGGCAGAAATTATCTCTGATATTACGGGTGGAAAAGGGTGTTTTCTACCTCAAGATAAGAAGAATAGGCATAAAGGACGTCAGAGTAATTTTTGTTCCTTTCGTAACTTCAGAGGTAAGCCTTTCCCTTCTTCTTCCAAGCAGGAACAATTCAAATATTTTTGGAAACCAAATCAGTCTTGGTAAGCATACATTTTGTTTTTCTTTCCTAAGATATGGTGTGTCCACGGCTTGAGTAATTACTGTTGGGAACCAATACCAAAGCTAGAGAACACGGATAAATAGGGAGGGACAAGACAGGCAGTCCTAAACAGAAGGCACCACCGCTTGAAGAACCTTTCTCCAAAAAGAAGCCTCAGCCGAGGCAAAAGTATCAAATATGTAAAACTTTGAAAAAAGTATGTAGAGAAGACCAAATTGCAGCCTTGCAAATTTGTTCCACAGAAGCTTCATTTTTTAAAGTTTTGAAAGCCCAAGAAGAGGAAACAGCTCTTGTGGAATGAGCTGTAATTTTCTCAGGAGGCTGCTGTCCAGCAGTCTCATAAGCCAAATGAATTATACTTCGCAACCAAAAAGAAAGAGTAGTAGCAGTAGCTTTCTGACCTTTACATTTCCCAGAGAAACAGACAAAGAGGGCAGAGGACTGGCGAAAATCCTTAGTCGCCTGTAAGTAGAATTTAAGAGCACGTACAACAACCAAATTGTGTAACAAACGTTCTTTGGAAGAAGAAGGATTAGAACACAGAGAGGGAACAACAATCAATTTCCTGATTGATATTTCTATTAGAATCAACCTTAGGAAGGACACCTAACTTAGTACGAAGAACCGCCTTATCGGCATGAAAAATAAGATAAGGGGAATCACACTGCAGAGCTGAGAGTTCGAGACTCTTCGAGCAGAAGAGATAGCAACAAGAAACAAAACCTTCCAAGATAACAACTTAATGTCTATGGAATGCAACGGCTCAAATGGAGCCAGCTGTAATACTTTAAGAACAAGGTTAAGGCTCCAAGGAGGAGCAACAGACTTAAAGACAGGCCTGATTTTGACCAAGGCCTGACAAAAAGATTGCACATCTGGCACATCCGCCAAACTATGACTACCTCCACTCCCTGGGGGTGGCTCTTCCGCTGGGGAGAGAGACCGACTGTCTCCTCTCCCTGGAAGGGGTTCTGTTGCTGCGGAGGGAGTTCGGTGACCTCCACACCCTGGGGGTGGCTCTGCCATGGGGGAGAGAGACTGATGGTCCCTCTCCCTGGAAGGGGTTCTGTCACTGGTGAGGAAAGATGACTACCTCCGGTCCCTGGGGATGGCTCTGCTGCCTGGGAGAGAGACCAACTCTCTGATCTCCCGGGAAGGGGTTCTGTTGCTGGGGAGGGAGGATGACTACCTCCGCTCCCTGGGGACGGCTCTGCTGCTTGGGCGAGTGAATGACTGTCTCATCTCCCTGGCTCTGCCACTGGGGAGAGAGACCGACTGTCTCCTCTCCCTGGAAGGGGTTCTGTTGCTGGGGAGGGAAGTTAGCGACCTCAGCTCCCTGGGGGTAACTCTGCTGCTGGGGAGAGAGACCGACTGTCACCTCTCCCTGGCTCTGTCGCTGGGGAGGGAGACCGACTGTCTCCTCTCCCTGGTTTCCTGGAACTGCTGTAGGTGCTGGGCAGAGGCCAGCAGCTCTCTGCCCTTTTGCCAGCGCTTCGGCTGGGGTGGCTCCCTGGTCCAAGACCATAAGCTCGGTGGCCATGCTGCTGATCGGGATCTAGCAGCACCAGATAGTTCATTCTTTGTTGCCACTCCTCTGAGATAAATTGCCATACATCCCATATTTCTTGTAGAATCTGTGGCTTGCTGCTGAACGAGATCTAGCAGCCTCTTGTATGTCTTTTCCATCTCCCATTCCTGGACACTTATAAACTCCAGACCTGCTTGTAGCCAGGGTACCTCCAAGAGATCCAGCTGTCTTTCTCGGTACTTGCAAATTTCCTCCATTCTTTGGTCCACCTTGCTCCCAAAGTCTGGGTCCTTTAGCATCTTTTGAACTAGTAATCCAGGGCCGCTGAAGCCAAAGCACTCTGGGGGACTTCATCCTCCAGCCATGGCTGCAATTGCATCAGAGGACCATGTAGCTGTCATCCTGCACCATCTCTTTCTTAATTAGTCCATTTAATTTAGATAGCCATTCCTCCCTGGGCCACTTCCCCAGGAAAGGCACTTGTAAGTCCCACTGGAGTAAATACATTTCCTCAGTAGTGGGGAGGGTTACCCGATAGCCCTGCTCTTGTTGAAGAGCCTCCATCCAGAGTTGCCGGTGGGTAGTCCCTCTCTTCCAGAAAGTCCTGTTCAAAACCAGGATCATCCATCAGGACCAGCGCCTCTTGCATCCTCCATCGGAACTCAGCTTCCATGATGTGATAGCTACTGTGGCACTTCTCCTCTGTCAGCAGGAACCATGTGGCAGAAGCAAATTCCACTGCTGTCACCAATGTGATGGACCCCGGCTATCCCAACTGGGTAGCTCCGCCAAAAGGGTCCTGCTTCTCCCTGCCAACTGCAGCTGTGTAGCCGCCTAATTATTGTGGCCCACATCTAACGGATACCAGCTACCCCGACTTTGTAGCTACGCCAGAAGGATCCTTTCTATACCTGGAACAGGCCGCTATGTAGTGAAGAAAGTGATTATAGTGAGGCCCCTCCAAACAGACTTGTATTCTGACTTGTATTCAGGAGCCCACCCTAAGAACTAGACAGACTAGTATTTAGGTGAAACAAGAACTGACTTTATTGTGAAACACACACTGCTTATATACACATTCAGAGCCTTATCTGATCCCAAGGTAATCACCCCACCAAAGGTTAGCGGGTGTCTGGTGTGATGCGGCCAACTGGCAGTTCCAAGAGCCCCGCCAGCTGGAGAGGGGTTAGGCGGGTGTCCGGAGTGATGCGGCCGACCGGCAGTTCCAGGATCAGCTCTTTCCTGACAAAGTACACATAGCAAAACAACAGATAGTAAGAGTCTGGAAGATCCCGTAAGCCATGAAAGAGCCAAATCCGAAGTAAAAAGGAGTTAGCCAGGTAGTAGGCGGGTGGGGTAGCCCTGGCGGTCTGGCATCCGTGACAATATTGGTTCTATGTTCTTTGTTTATACCAGTAAATGTATGTGAGAGACTCACCGGGACTCATTTATAACTGCCGTTTTGGACCACACAATTAAACAGCACTTTTTATTGAATGAAGCATTTGTGTCTATAAACTAGACAGTAAATGAGTTCTCTAGATAAATGGTGTGTGTCAATAAAAAGGCAGCCTAAGGGAACGCTGAGAATTTATTCTACTTAACCCTTTCTTCTGCCTAGAACGCTTCTGTTTACACACAGGTGCATTGCTTGTTTGATAAATAAGGATAGAAATTGAATTTAACCTTTGGTGGAGTCTGATAAACTGAGGGTGTTTAAATGCTGGCCCTTTTACTTATTAAAGTAGTTTTAGTTGTGGCAGTCGTCAGCAAATACTGCAAGAGCTGCAGATTCAATGCGACCTTTGTAATGTATGTGCAAGTAAATATATTGCAGGGGTTGGCAGTCTCCTGGGAGTTTGTCCACATCATTTAGGTTTTTGTCTCTGCCAGTTATTATGCTTTCTGTGTTGTAGAAAAAAATGCAGCTGATTATTTTTAAAGGGGCACTAAATTTAAAATTCCACTTTCATGGTTCAGATACAACATGCAATTTTAAAAAACTTTCCAATTTCTTATCAAATTGTGGAGTCTTTTATATACACACATTCTGAGCTCCAGCTACTACTGAGCATGTGCAAAAGTTCATAGTATATATGCATATGAGTCTGTAATTGGGTGATGACTGTCACATAATGGGGGCAAGGAAATGAAAGAAAATTTAAAATTCGTCAGAGCAAGTGCTATTTCATTGTCTTTTTATTATGCGTATGTTGATTATATAATTATTTTGTGTTTAATGGTCATTTGAAATCTTCACATTGTTAGGATGTCATGGAACGTCCTCACATTTTGCAGCGTCCTGCTCCCTCCTGCTTTGATAAATGGAAAAACTCTGACTGGTGGACATGTCTAGCATTGTAGGTAGTCCCCCAGAATCTGATTGTGGTGTCACATAATTGCAGCAACGAGTGAGTTCTTCTTTCCTTCTAATGTTTACTTCAGAACGTTGTTCCGATCTTGCACACTTGCCCCAGTTCTGAAGAGTTTAACCCCATCCCGCCATTAGGATGTTCCATGCCGTCCTATTTGCGCTGGGCTTTAGCACCGTTAGGACGACATGGAACGTCCTAGCTGTTTGGCTGTATTGAAGCCATAGGCACTACCTGAATGGGATTGTGGGATGGAGGGGGTTCCTAGCGTCATAGGCACTCCACCCTGACACATTCCCATCATTGAAATCGTATGGTCGCATTAACGATCACGCAATTTCAATTTTCACTTATTTGTTTACATCCTGACAAATAAATACCTCCAGGAAAGGGTTAAAAAGTTTCACATCTAGTGGCACTTCCAGCTACAAGTTAATTAGCTACTGAGAAAAAGTCTTCCCTTTTTAAAATATCAAAAAGGAACAGAACCCTGAAACTGTACCTCTCATACTCTGTCCTGAGGATTAAAGGGATACAAAACACCTGAACACATAAACATCTTGTTCAGGGATCAAGTCCAGCGGGAACGCATGGGAATGGAGTTCCTGCACTATTTTTGCAGGAGGAACTAAGTTCCACATGGACAGAGAACAGAAATGCTTTAGTAAACACTGCTGCAGCTGGTGTGAGGAGCTGGAGCACAGTCTAATTAGAGGGATAGTGAGATCCTCTAGTAATGGACAGCAACCTACAATACACTAAATGTAAGCCTGTTAGCGGTCTTGCTGTGTGATCACCCCGCACTGTGTAGAACACATGGTGCTTACATTTCTGTTTGGCTTGCTCTGGGGTTATTTAGCTCCCTTAAGCAGAAATAGGACTATTGCACCTTAAGTGGGCGAGACTCTGTGACAGAGGAGGAGTCTCAGGCTCAAAGGCAACTATTCAACCCTTCATTGGATTTAATTTGCTTTCATTAACCAAAATGTATAGATTATATACATATAAATACAGTGTGTGTGTGTGTGTTTATATATATATATATATATATATATATATTTATGTATGTAAAACAATATCAATTGTGAGCTGGGGTGGAAGTCTTGGTGAGTTCCCACATTTTTTTTGTATGACTTGACCCCTGACCTTGTTGGACAAAGCTTGCTATTGTTTTTCAATACAGGTAAAAAAAAAAACATATCCGGAATTCCAAAATCCAGAATTATTCCAAATTCCAAACTTTTTTATTTATATTTTCTAAAAAATAAAATTATTAAAAACTACCATTTCCCCCACAATTAAGTCACAAACTTATCTGCCTGAATCTTTGGAGTTTTTTGTGTTCTAAAATGCTAGCGCTATTTTCTTTCATGTAATTGGCAAGAGTCCATGAGCTAGTGACGTATGGGATATACATTCCTACCAGGAGGGGCAAAGTTTCCCAAACCTCAAAATGCCTATAAATACACCCCCCACCACACCCACAATTCAGTTTTACAAACTTTGCCTCCTATGGAGGTGGTGAAGTAAGTTTGTGCTTGATTTCTACGTTGATATGCGCCTCGCAGCATGCTGAAGCCCGTTTTTCCTCTCAGAGTGCAGTGAATGACAGAGGGATGTGAAGGGAGTATTGCCTATTGAATGCTATGGTCATCCTATCGGGGATCTATTTCATAGGTTCTCTGTTATCGGTCGTAGAGATTCTTCTCCTACCTCCCTTTTCAGATCGACGATATACTCTTATATACCATTACCTCTGCTGATTCTCGTTTCAGTACTGGTTTGGCTATCTACTATATGTAGATGAGTGTCTTTTGGTAAGTATGTCTTATTTTATTTATGACACTCTCACCTATGGTTTGGCACTTTATATGTAAAGTTCTAAATATATGTTTTATACTTATATTTGCCATGATTCAGGTTAATCAGTATATTTCCTTCTTACAGACTGTCAGTTTAATTTTTTGGGAAAATGCATATGAATAAATATTTTCCTTACCTGAAAATTTTTCAAATTGACTTTTCTTTCTAAATTGCGGGCTGTTAGGCTCGCAGGTGCAAAAAATGCTTAAATTTATTGCGTCATTTTTGGCGCGAAAATTACGTTTGTTGACGTTAATGACGTCATTTCCGGCGTCGTCGTTGACGCCGAGAGTTTTCACGTAGTTACGTCATCTATGACGCTCGTGTTTGTTGCAGACATTTTTGGCACCAAAAGATTTTGTCAATTGTGGGCATCATACTTGGTGCCAGTTTTTTTCACATTATTTAAGTATCTGTTTCTTTTTACTTCTGGTTTCCAGAGGCTTATTCTGTTTGCATTTTTTCCCATTCCTGAAACTGTCATCTAAGGAATTTGATAATTTTGCTTTATATGTTGTTTTTTCTATTACATATTGCAAGATGTCGCAATCTGACCCTGTATCAGAATCTACTTCTGGAAAGCTGCTGCCTGATGTCGGTTCTACCAAAGCTAAGTGCATTTGTTGTAAACTTGTGGTAACTGTTCCTTCGGCTGTAGTTTGTGTTAGTTGTCATGATAAACTTTCAAAAGCAGACAATATTTCCATTAGTAGTAGTCCATTACCTGTTGTTGTTCCTTCAACATCTAATGTTCAGGATATTCCTGTTAATGTAAGAGAATTTGTTTCTAATTCTATTCAGAAGGCCCTGTCTGTTATACCTCCTTCTAATAAACGTAAAAGGTCTTTTAAAACTTCTCATAAATTAGATGAATTTTTAAATGACCGCCAACATTCTGATTTATCTATCTCTGATGAGGATTTATCTGGTTCAGAAGATTCTGCCTCAGATATTGACACTGACAAATCTTCATATTTATTTAAGATGGAGTTTATTCGTTCCTTACTTAAAGAGGTGTTGATTGCATTAGATATGGAGGAGTCTAGTCCTCTTGATATTAAAGCCAGTAAACGTTTAAATGCGGTTTTTAAACCTCATGTAGTTATTCCAGAGGTTTTTCCAGTTCCTGATGCTATTTCAGATGTAATTTCTAGAGAATGGAATAGTTTGGGTACTTCATTTACTCCTTCTTTAAGGTTTAAGAGACTGTACCCTTTGCCGGATAATAGATTGGAGTTTTGGGAAAAAATCCCCAAAGTTGATGGGGCTATCTCTACTCTTGCTAAACGTACTACTATTCCTACGGCAGATAGTACTTCTTTTAAAGATTCTTTAGATAGGAAGCTTGAATATTTTTTAAGGAAGGCTTATTTATGTTCAGGTAATCTTCTTAGGCCTGCTATTTATTTGGCTGATGTTGCTGCAGCTTCAACTTTTTGGTTGGAGGCTTTAGCGCAACAAGAACCAGATCATAATGTGTATAGCATTGTTAAGCTTCTTCAACATGCTAATAATTTCATTTGTGATGCCATTTTTGATATCATTAGAATTGATGTCAGGTATATGTCTTTAGCTATTTTAGCTAGAAGAGCTTTATGGCTTAAATCTTGGAATGCAGATATGACTTCTAAGTCAACATTGCTATCTCTTTCTTTCCAGGGTAATAAATTATTTGGTTCTCAGTTGGATTCTATAATTTCAACTGTCACTGGGGGGAAGGGAGTTTTTTTGCCTCAGGATAAAAAATCTAAGGGTAAATTTAGGGCTGCTAACTGTTTTCGTTCCTTTCGTCAGAATAAGGAACAGAAGCCTGACCCTTCCTCTAAAGGAACGTTTCCAATTGGAAGCCTTCTCCAGTCTGGAATAAATCCAAGCCTTTTAGAAAATCAAAAACAGCACCCAAGTCCGCATGAAGGTGCGTCCCTCATTCCAGCACAGCGGGTAGGGGGCAGGCTACGATTTTTCAAAGATGTTTGGATCAATTCAGTCCAAAATCATTGGATTCAGAACATTGGTTCTTTCTCTCACGCATTCCAGTGAACCCAGTAAAGGCTCAGGCTTTCTTGAAGTGTGTTTCAGACCTGGAGTCTTCTGGGGTAGTTGTGCCAGTTCCATATCTGGAACGGGGGCTGGGGTTTTATTCAAATCTGTTCATTGTACCAAAGAAAGAGAATTCTTTCAGACCAGTTCTGGATCTAAAAATTTTGAATCGTTATGTAAGAATACCAACATTCAAGATGGTGACTATAAGGACTATTCTGCCTTTTGTTCTGCAAGGGCATTATATGTCCACAATAGATTTACAGGATGCTTATCTTCATATTCCAATTCATCCAGATCACTATCAGTTCCTGAGATTCTCTTTTCTAGACAAGCATTACCAATTTGTTGCTCTTCCTTTTGGCCTAGCAACAGCTCCAAGGATCTTCTCAAAGGTTCTGGGATGCCCTTCTCTCTGTAATCAGAGAGCGGGGTATTGCGGTGTTTCCTTATTTGGACGATATCTTGGTACTTGCTCAGTCTTTACATTCTGCAGAATCTCACACGAATCAACTTGTGTCGTTTCTTCAAGAACATGGTTGGAGGATCAATTAACCAAAAAGTTCCTTGATTCCTCAGACAAGGGTAACCTTTTTAGGATTCCAAATAGATTCAGTATCCATGACTTTGTCTCTAACAGACAAAAGACGTCTGAAATTGGTTTCAGCTTGTCGGAACCTTCAGTCTCAATCATTCCCTTCAGTAGCTATGTGCATAGAAGTTTTAGGTCTCATGATTGCAGCATCGGACGCAATCCCCTTTGCTAATTTTCACATGAGACCTCTTCAGCTTTGCATGGTGAATCAATGGTGCCGGGATTATACAAAGATATCACAATTAATATCCTTAAATCCCAATGTTCAACACTCTCTGACGTGGTGGTTAAATCACCAGCGTTTAGTTCAAGGGGCCTCTTTTCTTCGTCCAACCTGGACTGTGATTTCAACAGATGCTTTTAGGTTGGGGAGCTGTCTGGGGATCTCTGACAGCGCAGGGGGTTTGGAAATCTCAAGAGGCGAGATTACCAATCAATATTTTGGAACTCCGTGCGATTTTCAGAGCTCTTCAGTTCTGGCCTCTTCTGAAGAGAGAATCGTTTATTTGTTTTCAGACAGACAATGTCACGACCGTGGCGTATGTCAATCATCAAGGTGGGACTCACAGTCCTCAGGCTATGAAAGAAGTATCTCGGATACTTGCATGGGCGGAATCCAACTCCTGTCTAATCTCTGCGGTTCATATCCCAGGTATAGACAATTGGGAAGCGGATTATCTCAGTCGCCAGACTTTACATCCGGGAGAATGGTCTCTTCACCCAGATGTGTTTCTTCAGATTGTTCAGATATGGGGGCTTCCAGAAATAGATCTGATGGCTTCTCATCTAAACAGGAAACTTCCCAGGTATCTGTCCAGATCCAGGGATCCTCAGGCGGAAGCAGTGGATGCGTTGTCACTTCCTTGGAATTATCAACCTGCTTATATCTTTCCGCCTCTAGTTCTTCTTCCAAGAGTGATTTCCAAAATCATAATGGAACGTTTGTACTGCTGGTGGCTCCAGCATGGCCACACAGGTTTTGGTATGCGGATCTTGTTCGGATGTCCTGTCGCCAACCTTGGCCACTTCCGTTAAGGTCAGACCTTCTATCTCAAGGTCCGTTTTTCCATCAGGATCTCAAATCATTAAATTTGAAGGTATGGAAATTGAACGCTTAGTGCCTAGTCATAGAGGTTTCTCTGACTCAGTGATCAATACTATGTTGCAGGCTCTCGTAAATCTGTGTCTAGAAAGATTTATTACCGAGTTTGGAAGACTTACATTTCTTGGTGTTCCTCTCATAAGTTCTCTTGGCATTCTTTTAGAATTCCTAGAATTTTACAGTTTCTTCAGGATGGTTTGGATAAGGGTTTGTCTGCAAGTTCCTTGAAAGGACAAATCTCTGCTCTTTCTGTTCTGTTCCACAGAAAAATTGCTAATATTCTTGACATTCCTTGTTTTGTACAGGCTTTGGTTCGTATCAAGCCTGTCATTAAGTCAATCTCTTCTCCTTGGAGTCTTAATTTGGTTTTGAGAGCTTTACAGGCTCCTCCGTTTGAGCCTATGCATTCTCTGGATATTAAGTTACTTTCTTGGAAAGTATTGTTTCTTTTGGCTATCTCTTCTGCTAGAAGAGTTTCTGAATTATCTGCTCTTTCTTGTGAGTTTTCTGATTTTTCATCAGGATAAGGCGGTTTTGCGGACTTCATTTAAATTTTTACCTAAGGTTGTGAATTCCAACAACATTAGTAGAGAAATTGTTGTCCCTTCATTGTCTCTTAATCCTAAGATTTCTTTGGAAAAATCTTTGCATTCTTTGGATGTGGTAAGAGCTTTGAAATATTATGTTGAAGCTACTAAAGATTTCAGAAAGACTTCTAGTCTATTTGTTATCTTTTCTGGTCCTAAGAAAGGTCAGAAAGCTTCTGCTATTTCTTTGGCTTCTTGGTTAAAACTTTTAATTCATCATGTTTATGTGGAGTCGGGTAAATCCCCGCCTCAGAGGATTACGGCTCATTCTACTAGGTCAGTTTCTACTTCCTGGGCTTTTAAGAATGAAGCTTCTGTTGATCAGATTTGCAAAGCAGCAACTTGGTCTTCTTTGCATACTTTTACTAAATTCTACCATTTTTATGTTTTTTCTTCTTCAGAAGCAGTTTTTGGTAGAAAAGTTCTTCAGGCAGCTGTTTCAGTTTGATTCTTCTGCTTATAATTTCAGTTTTTTTCATTATAAGATTAAACATTTTTGATTTGGGTTGTGGATTAATTTTTCAGCGGAATTGGCTGTCTTTATTTTTATCCCTCCCTCTCTAGTGACTCTTGTGTGGAGTTCCACATCTTGGGTATTTGCTATCCCATACGTCATTAGCTCATGGACTCTTGCCAATTACATGAAAGAAAACATAATTTATGTAAGAACTTACCTGATAAATTCATTTCTTTCATATTGGCAAGAGTCCATGAGGCCCACCCTTTTTGTGGTGGTTATGATTTTTTTGTATAAAGCCCAATTATTCCAATTCCTTGTTGATGCTTTCGCTCCTTTCTTATCACCCCACTTCTTGGCTATTCGTTAAACTGAATTGTGGGTGTGGTGGGGGTGTATTTATAGGCATTTTGAGGTTTGGGAAACTTTGCCCCTCCTGGTAGGAATGTATATCCCATACGTCACTAGCTCATGGACTCTTGACAATATGAAAGAAATTAATTTATCAGGTAAGTTATTACATAAATTATGTTTTTAAAACAACTGTTATCTTTCTGATTGCAGTACTGTCTTTATGATGTTACTATGTATACAAAACTAATAAAAATTATATAAAACTACCTTTAGGTTGTGTGTATAAGTTTTATTGTATGTTAACTTTTAACCTTTTAAGCGATTTGTAAGACATATAGAATTATTATATAGAAAATTAGCAAATCTAGGCAAGTATCCCCGCTTGTTTTCCCCCAGATGTACTCTGTATAGATTGCTACCAATGCACCAGGGAACTCTGGGTAAGATATGCAAATTAGACACACAATATCTCCTGGTTCTTGCTTCCAAGTACTGTTTTAAACACAGCAATACACTTTATTAGGTAGGATGCAGCAAGAGAAACAACTTCTGGACAGCTGTTTTGAGTTTTTTTTCCTCTTATATGCTAAAGGTAGGTTAACTTGCTTGGTTAAACCTACCTTTTGCTGATAAGATTAAAAAAAGTCAAAACAGCTGTCCAGAAGTTGTTTCTCTTGCTGAATCCTAATAAAAAGTATTGCTGTATTTAAAACAGTACTTGGAAGCAAAAACCATATAGATATTGTATATCTAATTTGCATATCTTACCCAGAATTCCCTGGTGTATTGGTAACAATGTATACACTACAGAGTACTTCTGGGGGAAAGCAAGCAGGGATACTTGCCTAGATTAGCTAATTTTCTATACAATAATTTTATATATCTTACTTTTATTTAATGGAGGATTTTAATCTCTTGGTTTTATCTCTACCATAACTCAGATGAGTATTGACACACAGACAAACGCACGCACGCCCTTTGTGGGAAGCTGCCCTGCTCGTTATAAGGAGATCATGACAAGTTCTATCACAGACAGATGAGTGTTGGATATTATTTCATATTGCTGCATTCTAAAATCTCATGTTGTGACATCACCACTTTCATGAATTTCAGAGAGAAGAGTTGTGATCTTTCACAGCCCTCAATTACCCCTAGCAGGCCAGATGTTACTGATCTGATGATCATTTCAACTGTGCTCTAGTTAGGATATCTTGACAATCTGACCTGTTAAGGGTATTTGAGGACTAGAGTTGAGAAGCACCCATCTATCAAACTATTGAAAGAAATCTTCAGCCAAGAGTCATCAGAATATGTCACAAACCCAGCATTTTTTAGGATATTATCCCCCCCTTCCCTCAAAAAAAGAAGATGGATCATGCAGGCCAGTTCTGGACCTCAGGTATTTGAATACCTATCTGGTCAAGTAGAAACTGAAGATGGAATCGTTACTGAGTGATAAATCTCATCCCCCAGGTGTGTTGTTTAGTTTCCTTCAGAACACCTATTTTTATGTGCCCATTGTGGAGCATAATTTTTGCTTTGAGAATCGTTATTTTTCAGTTTATGGCTCCAACATTCTCTACCGCTCCAAGAGCATTTACCAACATTTTTTCTTTGGTTGCGGAACTCCAGAGAAAGTTTTTTATCCTTTATTATTTAACATATATGGTATTAATAACTAACTCTAGCCAACAAACCTGTTCACAAATCTCATTCTACATCTTAACGTTTTATCACAGTCCAATATCATTACTTGCAGGGCTTGGCTAAAGAGCACGGCTCCGTTATACACGTGATAAAACCGGCCAACAAATTATTTCTCCTACTTCATTTCTGCAGAGAAATTTTATGTCTCAGTAGATCCTTTTCCTGTATCATCTCAAATAATGCAACCCTCAAACATGTCCAGGGGTCTTCCAATCATAGATCCATGTTGGATGCAAGTAAAGACAGACTCAACACTCAAGCAGGCTGGGAAGAGAAAACGTGTGCAAGGATTACATTTCTTAGGGACTTCTTATTGCAGTATTGATTACATATAACTGTGTTTAACCCATGCAAAGGGTTTAAACACATAACTAAAGTGCAGCAATGCAGTGCTGGGAGCACTACTAGCAGCTAGCTGAATGCATATGGTGAGCCAATGACAAAAGACAAACATATAGACAGAAATCACCAGCTAGCTCCCAGTAGTGGGGATATTGTGCATATGCTTTCAAACAAATGATAATAGCAAACAAAGCAAATTCATATAACTGCATGTAATGGACACTACTATAAAGAATAATATGCAGTTATGCAGATACCGATGTAAAAATCCAGTATAAAACCGTTTAAAAACTTACTTAGAAGCTCCCAGTTTACCACTGTTGATGAGGTTAGGCTGGGACACCCAGTGAAAGGGCCTGGAAAACAACATGAGCAAACACTCTCCTCCCCCCTTCCCTGCATATGAAAAGACAGATAACATAAACAGGAGCCAGCAGGAGTCTGTAAACACGTGTACACATCAAAAAATGTGGGGCTTGGTTAGGAGTCTTAAAAATTCAGCACAATGACTGGACAGATGTGGCTAGCAAAGGTAGATGAGCTGTTAGGCCTGGAGGAATTTGGATATTTGAAAAGACATAGACTAGAGTTTTTCCAGAACATGAGATTCCTTTGGGAAGACTCACTGACACCAACTAGACCTCAACCCCCCTGAACCAGACGTACCCAGACTTTCTTTTACCTTTGGACGTGGGGTCGGAGGATCTCCCCCGTGGGGGAGGTATGGGAAACACTCCCCACTTCTGGTAGGTGGTAATATCTAAAACGAACTAAGGCGAAATATTTAATTTTAGTTATAGACCTAAAGATCAATCAAATGCAGTAATGTAAAGTCCATACATGTCAAGTTCACTCTGGTAAGCACTAATTTCTATTATGGGAAGGTTAATATTAACGATCAGTATCGTTTTTCTTTTTATTCTTATTGTTGTTATTGTTGTATGTTGTTTGTTTAGTTTTGGGCCATATAAGGAACCATCCTTAAATAAGACTATCTCTGTAACTGAAAGTACAACTAGTAACATGTATATCTCTTACGGTATGTGCACCGTTGTTTGTAACTATTCATTTCGTACTTATAATCAATAAAGGATGGAAAAAAAAAAAAATCAGCACAATGTCATTAAAAAATAAGCAAAACTATACATTGTTACAAAAACACTCCCAGATGGGCTATATAAATAGTTCATCTACAAATAATTTATGTAAAAAAAATCTAGTGTACAATGTCCCTTTAATAACAGAAGTGAATTTAAAAGTGGCATGCTCTATCTGAATAATGATAATCTAACTTTGACTTTCCTATCCCTTTAAACACTCTGAGATTGTTATTCTAGTAACTTCTGATTCTGTATGGCCTGATCAGAGGAGATACAATAAAAGGCTTTAAAATATGGAAACTTAGGTTACAAGTTTACTTTATGGAGACTAAAACTTTACACTTATTTCTTAAACATTTAAACAACTATGGTAATTAAAAAATCTGCTTATTATTTTCATGCTAATATTTGCTTTGCATACATTGTATCTAGCATTTATGTGCTCAATGTGCCTTTATGACACAGATTTGCACAGTTGTTTTTTGTTGTTTTTTTTTTTAAAGGGACATTAAAGACCATCAAATATAAAATAAATGTATTTTAATCATATGTAGTAAACAACTTTGCAATATACTTTCATTATGCGCACAGTGATTGGTTGCACACCCTAGTAACCTGTTCATAACTATCCCTAACTGTGCCAAGCAGACAAGGAAACCTAGGTTACAACATAGCAGCACCCACTACTTTATCTACACTAAAACTTTACACTATTTATTTATTTCATACAGGTGGTGAGAGTCCACAATCCATTACTCCTGGGAATTATTCTTCCCTGCCACTAGGAGGAGGCAAAGATTCCCAAACCCCAATAGTCCTACAACACTCCTCCCAGCATCACTGGTAAATCAGTTTTGTCTTTGCCTACGCTGGAGAAAGGGGAAAAATGAAGATGTGTAGACTATTCTACAGACAGAGGGGTTCTCAGATTGAGTTGAGGCCCATTTCCTCTCAGATTGCAGTGTTTGATAGGGGGATGCATTGGGAGTATGGGTAGTGACATATTTTACATATATACAGTACTGTTTAAAAGTCTTAGGCCACCATTAGATTTGCTGTTTTAGCAAAGTTTTAATGAACATCCATATTTATTTTTTAGTCTCTTTATTAAGATACAAAAAGAAAATACAGGAAATGGCCTTCAAATGTTATAGTGTAATTTTATGTATCCAATATGATCTACTGAGATTGCAATAAACTTACAATAATACAGACTTATTAGAGCACAACTAACAGAGTAATTGTAATAGGATATACAATTGTATATAGATAGCTCTGGTCTGTGTATCAAATTATGACTTAGCCCAAGTAACAATCAAAGCCAAAAATTAAATTATAAATTAAATTCATTCATACTATAAAGTTTATTGGCAAAAATGTTTGAAAAAAATAAAAAAATTCCCACACATACAATAGCATAAGCTAAAGTTAAAAACACTTAAACCCAGTCGTATCATTAACCTTCCATTTTGGTTTTGGAATTAAATAAATGCAAATGTCAGAGCCAGCAGCATTAACATATATATAAGCTAAGCCCTTACAATCCGAGGGCTAATTAGAGTTATTATTACTGTTATAAATGTGCTGCTGGGCAGATTGATATAAGGAATAAGTTTTAAATATTTGTTACAACATAGGTAAACTGATAAAAAAGGGTGAGAGACAGAGCTTCTCCCAGAGTACCCCTAATGCGCGTTTCACAAAAAACGCTTCTTCAGAGGGGGTGCAGGCCACCGCTATTGCAAAATATTTATGAGTCTATTAGACCCTCCTAGCGAAGTGATTGGACACACCAATTTTACAGATCGAATTGTGATTGGTTGCTCATGTGGCATTCAAAGGAAGTAGCCACTCGAAAAGTGTATACTATACACTAAGTGTTGTGCCTGACATAAGTATCAGTGTCATCAAGGGGCGTGTGAATGTCAGATAACGTTTCGCAAGTTCACCTCATTGGATGATCATGTTTACTTTCCGACATTCCCTACTTAGCCCAAAAGGAACAGATACTATGTGCATTAAAGAATTATAATGAGGATGATATTCATACAGCAGTAAGGGGAATGTAATAAACTGTTATTGATGGTACGGATACTTTGTATACTTATGATCTGGATTGTTAGTTATGTAGAAGCAAAGGTATATATAATATGCTGTCATAAGGAGTACAGACATCTTCTGCGGTTATGATCGAGATTGTCAACAAAGAGAGTGCAAATACTTTTAAGACCTAAATTATCTGTCATTACAGGCGAGGTAGGCTGAAATTACATTTAACAGTAACCAAGTGCTGTATAGTATTAGTGAATGTGAAATTAAATTCATATTGAAACACGGACAATTTAATCCACTGAATGAACCCTTGCTATGATAGTATCTAAAATCATTCATACGTATCAACTTTATTAACATAGGCTATGTAAAATACTGGCTATGTTGGTGTGCTCCAAGAAATGGAGGTATGTGGGATGCACTATTATAGAAATAACTTCAGTCGCTGAACAATACCAGCTGTCCAATATAGCACAAAATGGCTTAAATGTTGCAGCCCTATTAAAATGGACATCCCATTTGGGGATGGATATAATTCCTGTCTATTTATCCACTTTATACATGAAAATGTGTCCCTGACAGAGTCAGGGTGCACTTTAAGAACTGTCATGAACAATGTATAATATACAGGACCTATGCTGATGGATAGGGGAATAATTAGGTACATTGGCATATTCGTAATTAGGAGTACGACGTTAGGCTATATAATATTATGTTTGGTTTAACATTAACCATAAATATTGAACAAGCCTTTCCCCAATTGCGTGATGAGTACCGTACAATTCATATGCATTAAAGTTTAAACCCCTATCATTAGATTTATTATCAAAATTGAATAAGAATTTTGCATCTCAGTTCATACTGATCATGCTATTTTGAATAGTACATAAAATATTACATATCTCTCTTATTTATCTCTGTACGACATATTACAATTATGAGAAATCCCTAATTGGGGATTATATATATATTCAGACTTTCAATACTACGGATTTATTCATATCTACCCCCTTTTTCCTTTTTTTTTTTGATAATAAATCCAATTATAGGGGTTTAAACTTTTATGCATATGAATTGTATGATACTCCTCATGCAATTGGAGAAAGGCTTATGCAATATTAATGATTAATGTTAAATCAAACATAATATTATATAGCATACAGCCGTACTCCTAATTAGGAATATGCCAATGTATCTAATTATTCCCTTATCCATCAGCATAAGTCCTGTATATTATGCATTGTTCATGACAGTTCTTAAAGTGCATCCTGACTCTGTCAGGGACACATTTTCATGTATAAAGTGGATAAATAGACAGGAATTATATCCATCCCCAAATGGGATGTCCATTTTAATAGTGCTGCAACATTTAAGCCATTTTAGATACTATCATAGCAAGGGTTCATTCAGTGGATTAAATTGTCCGTGTTTCAATATGAATTTAATTTCACATTCACTAATACTATACAGCACTTGGTTACTGTTAAATGTCATTTCAGCTTACCTCGCCTGTAATGACAGATAATTTAGGTCTTAAAAGTATTTGCACTCTCTTTGTTGACAATCTCGATCATAACTGCAGAAGATGTCTGTACTCCTTATGACAGCATATTATATATACCTTTGCTTCTACATAACTAACAATCCTGATCATAAGTATACAAAGTATCCGTACCATCAATAACAGTTTATTACATTCACCCTTACTGCTGTATGACTTATCATCCTCATTATAATTCTTTAATGCACATAGTATCTGTTCCTTTCGGGCTAAGTAGGGAATGTCAGAAAGTAAACATGATCATCCAATGAGGTGAACTTGCGAAACGTCATCTGACATTCACACGCCCCTTGATGACACTGATACTTATGTCAGGCACAACACTTAGTGTATAAACTTTTTGAGTGGCTACTTCCTTTGAATACCACATAAGCAGCCAATCACAATTCATCGCTAGGAGGGTCTAATAGACATAAATATTTCTTTCATGTAATTAGCAAGAGTCCATGAGCTAGTGACGTATGGGATATACATTCCTACCAGGAGGGGCAAAGTTTCCCAAACCTCAAAATGCCTATAAATACACCCCTCACCACACCCACAAATCAGTTTTACAAACTTTGCCTCCTATGGAGGTGGTGAAGTAAGTTTGTGCTAGATTCTACGTTGATATGCGCTCCACAGCAGGTTGGAGCCCGGTTTTCCTCTCAGCGTGCAGTGAATGTCAGAGGGATGTGAGGAGAGTATTGCCTATTTGAATTCAATGATCTCCTTCTACGGGGTCTATTTCATAGGTTCTCTGTTATCAGTCGTAGAGATTCATCTCTTACCTCCCTTTTCAGATCGACGATATACTCTTATATATACCATTACCTCTACTGATTCTCGTTTCAGTACTGGTTTGGCTTTCTACTACATGTAGATGAGTGTCCTGGGGTAAGTAAGTCTTATTTTCTGTGACACTCTAAGCTATGGTTGGGCACTTTTATATAAAGTTCTAAATATATGTATTCAAACATTTATTTGCCTTGACTCAGGATGTTCAACGTTCCTTATTTCAGACAGTCAATTTTTTTCTTACCTTAAAATTTGACTTTTTTTCCTGTGGGCTGTTAGGCTCGCGGGGGGGGTGAAAATGCTTCTTTTTATTGCGTAATTCTTGGCGCGGACTTTTTTGGCGCAAATTTTTTTTTTCTGTTTCCGGCGTCATACGTGTCGCCGGAAGTTGCGTCATTTTTTGACGTTTTTTTTGCGCCAAAAGTGTCGGCGTTCCGGATGTGGCGTCATTTTTGGCGCCAAAAGCATTTAGGCGCCAAATAATGTGGGCGTCTTTTTTGGCGCTAAAAAATATGGGCGTCACTATTGTCTCCACATTATTTAAGTCTCATTATTTATTGCTTCTGGTTGCTAGAAGCTTGTTCACTGGCATTTTTTCCCATTCCTGAAACTGTCATTTAAGGAATTTGATCAATTTTGCTTTATATGTTGTTTTTTCTATTACATATTGCAAGATGTCCCAGATTGACACTGAGTCAGAAGATACTTCTGGAAAAACGCTGCCTGGTGCTGGATCTACCAAAGTTAAGTGTATCTGTTGTAAACTTGTGGTATCTGTTCCTCCAGCTGTTGTTTGTAATGAATGTCATGACAAACTTGTTAATGCAGATAATATTTCCTTTAGTAATGTTACATTACCTGTTGCTGTTCCATCAACATCTAATACTCAGAGTGTTCCTGTTAACATAAGAGATTTTGTTTCTAAATCCATTAAGAAGGCTATGTCTGTTATTCCCCCTTCTAGTAAACGTAAAAGGTCTTTTAAAACTTCTCATTTTTCAGATGAATTTTTAAATGAACATCATCATTCTGATTGTGATAGTGGTTCCTCTGGTTCAGAGGATTCTGTCTCAGAGGTTGATGCTGATAAATCTTCATATTTGTTCAAAATGGAATTTATTCGTTCTTTACTTAAAGAGGTCTTAATTGCATTAGAAATAGAGGATTCAGGTCCTCCTGATACTAAATCTAAACGTTTAAATAAGGTTTTTAAATCTCCTGTAGTTATTCCAGAAGTTTTTCCTGTCCCTGATGCTATTTCTGAAGTAATCTCCAGGGAATGGAATAATTTGGGTAATTCATTTACTCCTTCTAAACGTTTTAAGCAATTATATCCTGTGCCATCTGACAGATTAGAATTTTGGGACAAAATCCCTAAGGTTGATGGGGCTGTCTCTACTCTTGCTAAACGTACTACTATTCCTACGGCAGATAGTACTTCCTTTAAGGATCCTTTAGATAGGAAGATTGAATCCTTTCTAAGAAAAGCTTACTTATGTTCAGGTAATCTTCTTAGACCTGCTATATCTTTAGCGGATGTTGCTGCAGCTTCAACTTTTTGGTTAGAAGCTTTAGCGCAACAAGTAACAGATCATAATTCTCATAGCATTATTAATCTTCTTCAACATGCTAATAATTTTATTTGTGATGCCATCTTTGATATCATTAGAGTTGATGTCAGGTATATGTCTCTAGCTATTTTAGCTAGAAGAGCTTTATGGCTTAAAACTTGGAATGCTGATATGTCTTCTAAGTCAACTTTGCTTTCCCTTTCTTTCCAGGGTAATACATTATTTGGTTCTCAGTTGGATTCTATTATCTCAACTGTTACTGGAGGGAAAGGAACTTTTTTACCACAGGATAAAAGAGCTAAAGGTAAATTTAGGTCTAAGAATCGTTTTCGTTCCTTTCGTCACAATAAGGAACAAAAGCCTGATCCTTCACCCACAGGAGCGGTATCAGTTTGGAAACCATCTCCAGTCTGGAATAAATCCAAGCCTTTTAGAAAACCAAAGCCAGCTCCCAAGTCCACATGAAGGTGCGGCCCTCATTCCAGCCCAGCTGGTAGGGGGCAGATTACGATTTTTCAAAGAAATTTGGATCAATTCAATTCACAATCTTTGGATTCAAAATATTGTTTCAGAAGGGTACAGAATTGGCTTCAAAATAAGGCCTCCTGCAAAGAGATTTTTTCTTTCCCGTGTCCCAGTAAATCCAGCGAAGGCTCAAGCATTTCTGAAATGTGTTTCAGATCTAGAGTTGGCTGGAGTAATTATGCCGGTTCCAGTTCTGGAACAGGGGCTGGGGTTTTATTCAAATCTCTTCATTGTACCAAAGAAGGAGAATTCCTTCAGACCAGTTCTGGATCTAAAAATATTGAATCGTTATGTAAGGATTCCAACATTCAAAATGGTAACTATAAGGACTATCCTGCCTTTTGTTCAGCAAGGGCATTATATGTCCACAATAGATTTACAGGATGCATATCTGCATATTCCGATTCATCCAGATCACTATCAGTTTCTGAGATTCTCTTTCCTAGTCAAGCATTACCAGTTTGTGGCTCTGCCGTTTGGCCTAGCAACAGCTCCAAGAATTTTTACAAAGGTTCTCGGTGCCCTTCTGTCTGTAATCAGAGAACAGGGTATTGTGGTATTTCCTTATTTGGACGATATCTTGGTACTTGCTCAGTCTTCACATTTAGCAGAATCTCATACGAATCGACTTGTGTTGTTTCTTCAAGATCTTGGTTGGAGGATCAATTTACCGAAAAGTTCATTGATTCCTCAAACAAGGGTAACCTTTTTAGGTTTCCAGATAGATTCAGTGTCCATGACTCTGTCTCTGACAGACAAGAGACGTCTAAAATTGATCTCAGCTTGTCGAATCCTTCAATCACAATCATTCCCTTCGGTAGCCTTATGCATGGAAATTCTAGGTCTTATGACTGCTGCATCGGACGCGATCCCCTTTGCTCGTTTTCACATGCAACCTCTTCAGCTCTGTATGCTGAACCAGTGGTGCAGGGATTACACAAAGATATCTCAATTAATATCTTTAAAACCGTTTGTACGACACTCTCTGACGTGGTGGACAGATCACCATCGTTTAGTTCAGGGGGCTTCTTTTGTTCTTCCGACCTGGACTGTAATTTCAACAGATGCAAGTCTGACAGGTTGGGGAGCTGTTTGGGGGTCTCTGACAGCACAAGGGGTTTGGGAATCTCAGGAGGTGAGATTACCAATCAATATTTTGGAACTCCGTGCAATTTTCAGAGCTCTTCAGTCATGGCCTCTTCTAAAGAGAGAATCGTTCATTTGTTTTCAGACAGACAATGTCACAACTGTGGCATACATCAATCATCAAGGAGGGACTCACAGTCCTCTGGCTATGAAAGAAGTATCTCGAATACTGGTATGGGCGGAATCCAGCTCCTGTCTAGTTTCTGCGGTTCATATCCCAGGTATAGACAATTGGGAAGCGGATTATCTCAGTCGCCAAACGTTACATCCGGGCGAATGGTCTCTTCACCCAGAGGTTTTTCTTCAGATTATTCAAATGTGGGGACTTCCAGAAATAGATCTGATGGCTTCCCATCTAAACAAGAAACTTCCCAGGTATCTGTCCAGATCCAGGGATCCTCAAGCGGAAGCAGTGGATGCATTGTCACTTCCTTGGAAGTATCATCCTGCCTATATCTTTCCGCCTCTAGTTCTTCTTCCAAGAGTAATATCCAAGATTCTGAAGGAATGCTTGTTTGTCCTGCTGGTGGCTCCAGCATGGCCTCACAGGTTTTGGTATGCGGATCTTGTCCGGATGGCCTCTTGCCAACCGTGGACTCTTCCGTTAAGACCAGACCTTCTGTCGCAAGGTCCTTTTCTTTCATGTAATTAGCAAGAGTCCATGAGCTAGTGACGTATGGGATATACATTCCTACCAGGAGGGGCAAAGTTTCCCAAACCTCAAAATGCCTATAAATACACCCCTCACCACACCCACAATTCAGTTTTACAAACTTTGCCTCCGATGGAGGTGGTGAAGTAAGTTTGTGCTAGATTCTACGTTGATATGCGCTCCCCAACAAGTTGGAGCCCGGTTTTCCTCTCAGCGTGCAGTGAATGTCAGAGGGATGTGAGGAGAGTATTGCCTATTTGAATGCAGTGATCTCCTTCTAAGGGGTCTATTTCATAGGTTCTCTGTTATCGGTCGTAGAGATTCATCTCTTACCTCCCTTTTCAGATCGACGATATACTCTTATATATACCATTACCTCTACTGATTCTCGTTTCAGTACTGGTTTGGCTATCTACTATATGTAGATGAGTGTCCTGGGGTATGTAAGTCTTATTTTCTGTGACACTCCTAGCTATGGTTGGGCACTTTGTTTATAAAGTTCTAAATATATGTATTCAAACATTTATTTGCCTTGACTCAGAATGTTCAACTTTCCTTATTTTCAGACAGTCAGTTTCATATTTGGGATAATGCATTTTAATTTAACATTTTTTTCTTACCTTAAAATTTGACTTTTTCCCTGTGGGCTGTTAGGCTCGCGGGGGCTGAAAATGCTTCATTTTATTGCGTCATTCTTGGCGCGGACTTTTTTGGCGCAAAAATTCTATTTCCGTTTCCGGCGTCATACGTGTCGCCGGAAGTTGCGTCATTTTTTGACGTTATTTTGCGCCAAAAATGTCGGCGTTCCGGATGTGGCGTCATTTTTGGCGCCAAAGAGCATTTAGGCGCCAAATAATGTGGGCGTCTTATTTGGCGCGAAAAAATATGGGCGTCACTTTTGTCTCCACATTATTTAAGTCTAATTTTTTATTGCTTCTGGTTGCTAGAAGCTTGTTCTTTGGCATTTTTTCCCATTCCTGAAACTGTCATTTAAGGAATTTGATCAATTTTGCTTTATATATATGTTGTTTTTTCTCTTACATATTGCAAGATGTCTCACGTTGCATCTGAGTCAGAAGATACTACAGGAAAATCGCTGTCAAGTGCTGAATCTACCAAAGCTAAGTGTATCTGCTGTAAACTTTTGGTAGCTATTCCTCCAGCTGTTGTTTGTATTGATTGTCATGACAAACTTGTTAAAGCAGATAATATTTCCTTTAGTAAAGTACCATTGCCTGTTGCAGTTCCTTCAACATCTAAGGTGCAGAATGTTCCTGATAATATAAGAGATTTTGTTTCTGAATCCATAAAGAAGGCTATGTCTGTTATTTCTCCTTCTAGTAAACGTAAAAAATCTTTTAAAACTTCTCTCCCTACAGATGAATTTTTAACTGAACATCATCATTCTGATTCTGATGATTCCTCTGGTTCAGAGGATTCTGTCTCAGAGGTTGATGCTGATAAATCTTCATATTTATTTAAGATGGAATTTATTCGTTCTTTACTTAAAGAAGTCCTAATTGCTTTAGAAATAGAGGATTCTGGTCCTCTTGATACTAAATCTAAACGTTTAAATAAGGTTTTTAAAACTCCTGTAGTTATTCCAGAAGTTTTTCCTGTCCCTGATGCTATTTCTGCAGTAATTTCCAAAGAATGGGATAATTTGGGTAATTCATTTACTCCTTCTAAACGTTTTAAGCAATTATATCCTGTGCCGTCTGACAGATTAGAATTTTGGGACAAGATCCCTAAAGTTGATGGGGCTATTTCTACCCTTGCTAAACGTACTACTATTCCTACGTCAGATGGTACTTCGTTTAAGGATCCTCTAGATAGGAAAATTGGGTCCTTTCTAAGAAAAGCTTATCTGTGTTCAGGTAATCTTCTTAGACCTGCTATATCTTTGGCTGATGTTGCTGCAGCTTCAACTTTTTGGTTGGAAACTTTAGCGCAACAAGTAACACATCGTGATTCTCATGATATTATTATTCTTCTTCAACATGCTAATAATTTTATCTGTGATGCCATTTTTGATATTATCAGAGTTGATGTCAGGTTTATGTCTCTAGCTATTTTAGCTAGAAGAGCTTTATGGCTTAAAACTTGGAATGCTGATATGGCTTCTAAATCAACTTTACTTTCCATTTCTTTCCAGGGTAACAAATTATTTGGTTCTCAGTTGGATTCCATTATTTCAACTGTTACTGGTGGGAAAGGAACTTTTTTACCACAGGATAAAAAATCTAAAGGTAAAAACAGGGCTAATAATCGTTTTCGTTCCTTTCGTTTCAACAAAGAACAAAAGCCTGATCCTTCATCCTCAGGAGCAGTTTCAGTTTGGAGACCATCTCCAGTCTGGAATAAATTCAAGCCAGCTAGAAAGGCAAAGCCTGCTTCTAAGTCCACATGAAGGTGCGGCCCTCATTCCAGCTCAGCTGGTAGGGGGCAGGTTACATTTTTTCAAGGAAATTTGGATCAATTCTGTTCACAATCTTTGGATTCAGAGCATTGTTTCAGAAGGGTACAGAATTTGTTTCAAGTTGAGACCTCCTGCAAAGAGATTTTTTCTTTCCCGTGTCCCAGTAAATCCAGTAAAAGCTCAAGCATTTCTGAAATGTGTTTCAGATCTAGAGTTGACTGGAGTAATTATGCCAGTTCCAGTTCCGGAACAGGGGATGGGGTTTTATTCAAATCTCTTCATTGTACCAAAGAAGGAGAATTCTTTCAGACCAGTTCTGGATCTAAAAATATTGAATCGTTATGTAAGGATACCAACGTTCAAGATGGTAACTGTAAGGACTATCTTACCTTTTGTTCAGCAAGGGAATTATATGTCCACAATAGATTTACAGGATGCATATCTGCATATTCCGATTAATCCAGATCATTATCAGTTCCTGAGATTCTCGTTTCTGGACAAGCATTACCAGTTTGTGGCTCTGCCGTTTGGCCTAGCTACAGCTCCAATAATTTTTACAAAGGTTCTCGGTGCCCTGCTGTCTGTAATCAGAGAACAGGGTATTGTGGTATTTCCTTATTTGGACGATATCTTGGTACTTGCTCAGTCTTTACATTTAGCAGAATCTCATACGAATCGACTTGTGTTGTTTCTTCAAGATCATGGTTGGAGGATCAATTTACCAAAAAGTTCTTTGATTCCTCAGACAAGGGTAACCTTTCTGGGTTTCCAGATGGATTCAGTGTCCATGACTCTGTCTTTAACAGACAAGAGACGTGTAAAGTTGATTACAGCTTGTCGAAACCTTCAGTCACAATCATTCCCTTCGGTAGCCTTATGCATGGAAATTCTAGGTCTTATGACTGCTGCATCGGACGCGATCCCCTTTGCTCGTTTTCACATGCGACCTCTTCAGCTCTGTATGCTGAAGCAATGGTGCAAGGATTACACGAAGATATCTCAATTAATATCTTTAAAACCGATTGTTCGACACTCTCTAACATGGTGGACAGATCACCATCGTTTAATTCAGGGGGCTTCTTTTGTGCTTCCGACCTGGACTGTAATTTCAACAGATGCAAGTCTCACAGGTTGGGGAGCTGTGTGGGGATCTCTGACGGCACAAGGAGTTTGGGAATCTCAGGAGGTGAGATTACCGATCAATATTTTGGAACTCCGTGCAATTTTCAGAGCTCTTCAGTTTTGGCCTCTTCTGAAGAGAGAATCGTTCATTTGTTTTCAGACAGACAATGTCACAACTGTGGCATACATCAATCATCAAGGAGGGACTCACAGTCCTCTGGCTATGAAAGAAGTATCTCGAATTTTGGTTTGGGCGGAATCCAGCTCCTGTCTAATCTCTGCGGTTCATATCCCAGGTGTAGACAATTGGGAAGCGGATTATCTCAGTCGCCAAACGTTGCATCCGGGCGAATGGTCTCTTCACCCAGATGTATTTCTTCAGATTGTTCAAATGTGGGAACTTCCAGAAATAGATCTGATGGCGTCCCATCTAAACAAGAAACTTCCCAGGTATCTGTCCAGATCCCGGGATCCTCAGGCGGAGGCAGTGGATGCATTATCACTTCCTTGGAAGTATCATCCTGCCTATATCTTTCCGCCTCTAGTTCTTCTTCCAAGAGTAATCTCCAAGATTCTGAAGGAATGCTCGTTTGTTCTGCTGGTAGCTCCGGCATGGCCTCACAGGTTTTGGTATGCGGATCTTGTCCGGATGGCCTCTTGCCAACCGTGGACTCTTCCGTTAAGACCAGACCTTCTGTCACAAGGTCCTTTTTTCCATCAGGATCTGAAATCCTTAAATTTAAAGGTATGGAGATTGAACGCTTGATTCTTGGTCAAAGAGGTTTCTCTGACTCTGTGATTAATACTATGTTACAGGCTCGCAAATCTGTATCTCGAGAGATATATTATAGAGTCTGGAAGACTTTATTTCTTGGTGTCTTTCTCATCATTTTTCCTGGCATTCTTTTAGAATACCGAGAATTTTACAGTTCCTTCAGGATGGTTTAGATAAGGGTTTGTCCGCAAGTTCTTTGAAAGGACAAATCTCTGCTCTTTCTGTTCTTTTTCACAGAAAGATTGCTATTCTTCCTGATATTCATTGTTTTGTACAAGCTTTGGTTCGTATAAAACCTGTCATTAAGTCAATTTCTCCTCCTTGGAGTTTGAATTTGGTTCTGGGAGCTCTTCAAGCTCATCCGTTTGAACCTATGCATTCATTGGACATTAAATTACTTTCTTGGAAAGTTTTGTTCCTTTTGGCCATCTCTTCTGCCAGAAGAGTTTCTGAATTATCTGCTCTTTCTTGTGAGTCTCCTTTTCTGATTTTTCATCAGGATAAGGCGGTGTTGCGAACTTCTTTTGAATTTTTACCTAAAGTTGTGAATTCCAACAACATTAGTAGAGAAATTGTGGTTCCTTCATTATGTCCTAATCCTAAGAATTCTAAGGAGAAATCGTTGCATTCTTTGGATGTTGTTAGAGCTTTGAAATATTATGTTGAAGCTACGAAATCTTTTCGTAAGACTTCTAGTCTATTTGTTATCTTTTCCGGTTCTAGAAAAGGCCAGAAAGCTTCTGCCATTTCTTTGGCATCTTGGTTGAAATCTTTAATTCATCTTGCCTATGTTGAGTCGGGTAGAACTCCGCCTCAAAGGATTACAGCTCATTCTACTAGGTCAGTTTCTACTTCCTGGGCGTTTAGGAATGAAGCTTCGGTTGACCAGATCTGCAAAGCAGCAACTTGGTCCTCTTTGCATACTTTTACTAAATTCTACCATTTTGATGTATTTTCTTCTTCTGAAGCAGTTTTTGGTAGAAAAGTACTTCAGGCAGTGGTTTCAGTTTGAATCTTCTGCTTATGTTTTTCGTTAAACTTTATTTTGGGTGTGGATTATTTTCAGCAGGAATTGGCTGTCTTTATTTTATCCCTCCCTCTCTAGTGACTCTTGTGTGGAAAGATCCACTTCTTGGGTAGTCATTATCCCATACGTCACTAGCTCATGGACTCTTGCTAATTACATGAAAGAAAACATAATTTATGTAAGAACTTACCTGATAAATTCATTTCTTTCATATTAGCAAGAGTCCATGAGGCCCGCCCTTTTTTTGTGGTGGTTATGATTTTGTATAAAGCACAATTATTCCAATTCCTTATTTTATATGCTTTCGCACTTTTTTATCACCCCACTTCTTGGCTATTCGTTAAACTGAATTGTGGGTGTGGTGAGGGGTGTATTTATAGGCATTTTGAGGTTTGGGAAACTTTGCCCCTCCTGGTAGGAATGTATATCCCATACGTCACTAGCTCATGGACTCTTGCTAATATGAAAGAAATGAATTTATCAGGTAAGTTCTTACATAAATTATGTTTTTTCCATCAGGATCTGAAATCCTTAAATTTAAAGGTATGGAGATTGAACGCTTGATTCTTAGTCAAAGAGGTTTCTCTGACTCTGTGATTAATACTATGTTACAGGCTCGTAAATCTGTATCTAGGAAGATATATTATAGAGTCTGGAAGACTTTATTTCTTGGTGTCTTTCTCATCACTTTTCCTGGCATTCTTTTAGAATTCCGAGAATTTTACAGTTTCTTCAGGATGGTTTGGATAAAGGTTTGTCTGCAAGTTCCTTGAAAGGACAAATCTCTGCTCTTTCTGTTCTTTTTCATAGAAAGATTGCTGATCTTCCTGATATTCATTGTTTTGTACAAGCTTTGGTTCGTATAAGACCTGTCATTAAGTCAATTTCTCCTCCTTGGAGTTTGAATTTGGTTCTGGGGGCTCTTCAAGCTCCTCCGTTTGAACCTATGCATTCATTAGACATTAAATTACTTTCTTGGAAAGTTTTGTTTCTTTTGGCCATCTCTTCTGCTAGAAGAGTTTCGGAATTATCTGCTCTTTCTTGTGAGTCTCCTTTTCTGATTTTTCATCAGGATAAGGCGGTGTTGCAAACTTCTTTTAAATTTTTACCTAAGGTTGTGAATTCTAACAACATTAGTAGAGAAATTGTGGTTCCTTCATTATGTCCTAATCCTAAGAATTCTAAGGAGAGATCATTGCATTCTTTGGATGTAGTTAGAGCTTTGAAATATTATGTTGAAGCTACTAAGAATTTCCGTAAGACTTCTAGTCTATTTGTTATCTTTTCCGGTTCTAGGAAAGGTCAGAAGGCCTCTGCCATTTCTTTGGCATCTTGGTTGAAATCTTTAATTCATCATGCTTATGTCGAGTCGGGTAACACTCCGCCTCAAAGGATTACAGCTCATTCTACTAGGTCAGTTTCTACTTCCTGGGCGTTTAGGAATGAAGCTTCGGTTGATCAGATTTGCAAAGCAGCAACTTGGTCTTCTTTGCATACTTTTACTAAATTCTACCATTTTGATGTGTTTTCTTCTTCTGAAGCAGTTTTTGGTAGAAAAGTACTTCAGGCAGCTGTTTCAGTTTGATTCTTCTGCTTATAATTTCAGTTTTTTTTTCATTATAAGATTTAAACTTTATTTTGGGTGTGGATTATTTTCAGCGGAATTGGCTGTCTTTATTTTATCCCTCCCTCTCTAGTGACTCTTGCGTGGAAGATCCACATCTTGGGTAGTCATTATCCCATACGTCACTAGCTCATGGACTCTTGCTAATTACATGAAAGAAAACATAATTTATGTAAGAACTTACCTGATAAATTCATTTCTTTCATATTAGCAAGAGTCCATGAGGCCCACCCTTTTTTTGTGGTGGTTTTGATTTTTTTGTATAAAGCACAATTATTCCAATTCCTTATATTTTATGCTTTCGCACTTTTTTCTTATCACCCCACTTCTTGGCTATACGTTAAACTGATTTGTGGGTGTGGTGAGGGGTGTATTTATAGGCATTTTGAGGTTTGGGAAACTTTGCCCCTCCTGGTAGGAATGTATATCCCATACGTCACTAGCTCATGGACTCTTGCTAATATGAAAGAAATGAATTTATCAGGTAAGTTCTTACATAAATTATGTTTTTGCAATAGCGGTGGCCTGCACCCCCTCTGAAGAAGCGTTTTTTGTGAAACGCGCGTCAGGTGTCCTCTGGGAGAAGCTCTGCCTCTCCCCTTTTTTTATCAGCTTACCTATGTTGTAACAAATATTTAAAAACGTATTCCTTATATCAATCTGCCCAGCAGCACATTTATAACAGTAATAATAACTCTAATTAGCCCTCGGATTGTAAGGGCTTAGCTTATATATATGTTAATCCTGCTGGCTGTGATATTTCCATTTATTTAATTCCAAAACCAATATGGAAGGTTATTGATACGACTGGGTTTAAGTGTTTTTAACTTTAGCTTATGCTATTGTATGTGTGGGAATTTTTTTCTTTTTTTCAAACATTTTTGCCAATAAACTTTATAGTATGAATGCATTTAATTTGTAATTTAATTTTTTGCTTTGATTGTTACTTGGGCTAAGTCATAATTTGATACACAGACCAGAGCTATCTATACACAATTGTATATCCTATTACAATTACTCTGTTAGTTGTGCTCTGTTTCTTGCTCTGAATCTGTGGCAGGAAATCCTAACCTCTATATATTACATATATTATTTACTTTACCTCATTGGTTATAATGTATTGGTCTCCTGCCCATAGTAGACTTTGCCTTACCCCACCCCTCACTAATCGTTATCCTTAAAAAAAACATTGTTTGCTCTCATTTCATGATCACAATCTAAAAGTGTCTTCCTTTCTTTTTATTTGCATTTGAGTTTTGGTGATATTTAACACTAATCTATTGGTTTTTTTTCAATTAGATTATATATTGTTTTATCTGAATAGTTTTACTAATAAAAAAAAACCTTTGCTCTAAAGTATTTTTTACATTTTTTTTTTTTTTTACATTTTACATTTTTATTGAGATTTAAATATCACATATACAAACAAAAAAATGAGAAACCTCTTCAATAATCCAGCACAAAAAAGCAAAAACAAAAGCATCAGATACGTTTACAACTCAATCAGTTACAAATCATTTATCAGTAAGCAAATCCCTGTAATAATAATAATATGATATACAGTCCATCCATCCCCTTACTCCCCTACATTTTTATAAAGCCCCCCCTTCCTCAAATCGTATATTAATAATTTGTTCTATAAATTATAAAGTCTTTGTGTTGATAGCAGACAAATTCTTTCCAAGTTTTACAAAAAAAGTCAAGTTTTTTACCCTCTAATTTGCAACCATAAGCTGCCTTAATTGCTGGTGTTTAATAATGTTTTCCTTACTTCAGCATTCAACGGTATTTTAGGGGTAATCCAGTTCTTAAAAATCAATTTCCTAAGAATTATTATTACGGTAAGAACAAAATTAATTTTATTCCCCCAGGAAGTGTGGCTAGTCAAGAATAACACAGATTCCCTTTCCAACTGTACCTTTAAAGGGACATAATACTCATATGCTAAATCACTTGAAACTGATACAGTATAACTGTTAAAAGCTGACAGGAAAATATCACCTGAGCATCTCTATTTAAAAAAAGAAGATATTTTACCTCACAATCTCCTCAGCTCAGCAGAGTAAGTTCTGTGTAAAAAGTTATACTCAGCTGCTCCCAGCTGCAGGTAAAAATAAAAAAAAAATGAAGAAATGAACAGCAGCCAATCAGCATCAGCATGAACTCTTACGGTGATCTCATGAGATTTGACTCTTACTCTCATGAGATTTCATAGTAAGCTTCCTTTACCTGATTGGTGAAATAATATGAGAGTTCACAAGGCTCATCCTTTCAGCTGTCCCAGGACAGACGCACTAAAATGCTGCTTAGAAATCCTTTACAATGGGAGGTGGCTACTGAGGAACTTTTGAGGTAAAATATCTTTCTTTTTTACATAGAGATGTTCAGGAGATATTTTCTAGTCAGCTTTTTACAGCTATACTGCATCACTTTCAAGTGTTTAAACATTTGGGTATTATGGCCCTTTAAATTTAGTTATATAGGAGAGAAGATATTCAACTTTTGCCCAGAATTACCTCAGCCTCGGACAATCCCACAACAAGTGCCTTTAGTCCGGGTCATGCAAACAACACTTAGGGCAAGCATTAGAGAAATTTTTATTCCATTTGGAAACTCTGCATGGAGTCAGATAGTCCCTATGTAATATTCTGAATTGTGTTTCTCTAAAATATGAAGATGAAAAAAGGCTTTGAGTTTTTTTTAAACTTCTCAGTAATAATAGGTCTAGATCACTAATCTATTGGGTTTTTTTTCAATTAGATTATATATTGTTTTATCTGAATAGTTTTACTAATTAAAAAACCCTTTGTTCTAAAGTATTTTTTACATTTATGAAATTATTTATCTGTTTATTTAACTGGTTAAAAAACCTTTCTATTATTGATTTTACAGATGTGTTACATATGATCCATATGCACTTGTTGGATATCTCTGAGCTATGGTGATCACACAGGACCCAATTTGTACAGTTTCATTTTTTAATTCATAGTGTGGTTTAGCTGATCTGTAATGTGATTAGGAGAACAGATCTCAAATAGTGTGTCATACCGTCTCAGTGTCATTTAACAGCACTGATCTTGGGTTAATAGTACATTAAACACCCTATTAAGATTCAAAGGGGCAGCATGTGAGCATGACATTTGCGTACAGCGGGTGTGCCGAGTTTAGATTCATTCCTACACAAGGAGTTTATGTGGGGTTTACATATGCTGGCGTTGTCTTCTTTCTTTCCTGTACTAAGGCAGCAGGTGACCCTCAGCAGGGAGTTGATAACATCATGAGGAAGCTGGATTTTAGCGCGCTCATTTCTCTTCATATGTGTCTTCCTGACAGGGAATCACAGACAGATCCCTGCTGTTGCCTGCATTGTCCTCTCCATCTCTGTCACACTGTGTCTCACTACTATTTCAAGCACTCGCTTTATCTCTGTCACCATCTGTCCCACTTCACCTTCTCCTTAGTCTTTGTGTCTGTCTCAGTGAGGTGAAACATGGAATAAAACTCTAAAAGGATTTATACCTGTTGACAACATGGGGCCTGAATCTCTCAGTCTTGAAATCAGACACCTAAATCATCCTCAAAGGACAGGCTCTTTCATACTGTCAGTATCAAACACAGACAGGAGAGGGGCTCCCCCAGTCTGTCAGTGTCACTCACACACAAGACAGGGGCTCCCTCAGTCTGTCAGTGTCACTCACACACAAGACAGGGGCTCCCTCAGTCTGTCAGTGTCACACACACACAAGAGAAGGGCTCCCTCAGTCTGTCACTGTCACACACACACAAGAGAAGGGCTCCCTCAGTCTGTCACTGTCACACACACACAAGAGAAGGGCTCCCTCAGTCTGTCCCTGTCACACACACACAAGAGAAGGGCTCCCCCAGTCTGTCAGTGTCACACACACACAAGACAGGGGCTCCCTCAGTCTGTCAGTGTCACACACACAAGAGAGCGGCTCCCTCAGTCTGTCAGTATCACACACACACAGGGGAGGGGCTCCCTCAGTCTGTCAGTGTCACTCACACAGGAGAGGGGCTCCCTCAGTCTGTCAGTGTCACACACACAGGAGAGGGGCTCCCTCAGTCTGTCAGTGTCACACACACAGGAGAGGGGCTCCCTCAGTCTGTCAGTGTCACACACACAGGAGAGGGGCTCCCTCAGTCTGTCAGTGTCACACACACAAGAGAGGGGCTCCCTCAGTCTGTCAGTGTCACTCACACAGGAGAGGGGCTCCCTCAGTCTGTCAGTGTCACACGCACAGGAGAGGGGCTCCCTCAGTCTGTCAGTGTCACACGCACAGGAGAGGGGCTCCCTCAGTCTGTCAGTGTCACTCACACAGGAGAGGGGCTCCCTCAGTCTGTCAGTGTCACACACACAGGAGAGGGGCTCCCTCAGTCTGTCAGTGTCACACACACACAGGAGAGGGGCTCCCTCAGTCTGTCAGTGTCACATACACAGGAGAGGAGCTCCCTCAGTCTGTCAGTGTCACACACACAGGAGAGGGGCTCCCTCAGTCTGTCAGTGTCACTCACACAGGAGAGGGGCTCCCTCAGTCTGTCAGTGTCACACACACAGGAGCGGGGCTCCCTCAGTCTGTCAGTGTCACACACACAGGAGAGGGGCTCCCTCAGTCTGTCAGTGTCACACACACAGGCTCCCTCAGTCTGTCAGTGTCACACACACAGGAGAGGGGCTCCCTCAGTCTGTCAGTGTCACACACACAGGAGTGGGGCTCCCTCAGTCTGTCAGTGTCACACACACAGGAGAGGGGCTCCCTCAGTCTGTCAGTGTCACACACACACAAGAGAGGGGCTCCTTCAGTCTGTCACTGTCACACACACAGGAGAGGGGCTCCCTCAGTCTGTCAGTGTCACACACACAGGAGAGGGGCTCCCTCAGTCTGTCAGTGTCACACACACAGGAGAGGGGCTCCCTCAGTCTGTCAGTGTCACACACACAGGAGAGGGGCTCCCTCAGTCTGTCAGTGTCACACACACACAGGAGAGGGGCTCCCTCAGTCTGTCAGTGTCACACACACAGGAGAGGGGCTCCCTCAGTCTGTCAGTGTCACACACACAGGAGAGGGGCTCCCTCAGTCTGTCAGTGTCACACACACACAGGAGAGGGGCTCCCTCAGTCTGTCAGTGTCACACACACAGGAGCGGGGCTCCCTCAGTCTGTCAGTGTCACACACACAGGAGAGGGGCTCCCTCAGTCTGTCAGTGTCACACACACAGGAGAGGAGCTCCTTCAGTCTGTCACTGTCACACACACAGGAGAGGGGCTCCCTCAGTCTGTCAGTGTCACACACACAGGAGAGGGGCTCCCTCAGTCTGTCAGTGTCACACACACAGGAGAGGGGCTCCCTCAGTCTGTCACTGTCACACACACACAGGAGAGGGGCTCCCTCAGTCTGTCAGTGTCACACACACAGGAGAGGGGCTCCCTCAGTCTGTCAGTGTCACACACACAAGAGAGGGGCTCCCTCAGTCTGTCATTGTCACACACACAAGGGGCTCCCTCAGTCTGTCAGTGTCACACACACACAGGAGAGGGGCTCCCTCAGTCTGTCAGTGTCACACACACACAGGAGAGGGGCTCCCTCAGTCTGTCAGTGTCACACACAGGAGAGGGGCTCCCTCAGTCTGTCAGTGTCACACACACACAGGAGAGGGGCTCCCTCAGTCTGTCAGTGTCACACACACACAGGAGAGGGGCTTCCTCAGTCTGTCAGTGTCACACACAGGAGAGGGCTCCCTCAGTCTATCAGTGTCACACACACAGGAGAGGGGCTCCCTCAGTCTGTCAGTGTCACACACACACACAGGAGAGGGGCTCCCTCAGTCTGTCAGTGTCACACACACACAGGAGAGGGGCTCCCTCAGTCTGTCAGTGTCACACACACACAGGAGAGGGGCTCCCTCAGTCTGTCAGTGTCACACACACACACAGGAGAGGGGCTCCCTCAGTCTGTCAGTGTCACACGCACAAGAGAGGGGCTTCCTCAGTCTGTCAGTGTCACACACACACAGGAGAGGGGCTCCCTCAGTCTGTCAGTGTCACACACAGGAGAGGGCTCCCTCAGTCTATCAGTGTCGGACACACAGGAGAGGGGCTCCTTCAGTCTGTCAGTGTCACACACACAGGAGAGGGGCTCCCTCTGTCTGTCAGTGTCACACACACAGGAGAGGGGCTCCCTCAGTCTGTCAGTGTCACACACACAGGAGAGGGGCTCCCTCAGTCTGTTAGTGTCACACACACAGGAGAGGGGCTCCCTCAGTCTGTCAGTGTCACACACAGACAGGAGAGGGGCTCCCCCAGTCTGTCAGTGTCACACACACAGGAGAGGGGCTCCCTCAGTCTGTTAGTGTCACACACACAGGAGAGGGGCTCCCTCAGTCTGTCAGTGTCACACACAGACAGGAGAGGGACTCCCTCAGTCTGTCAGTGTCACACACACACAGGAGAGGGGCTCCCTCAGTCTGTCAGTGTCACACACACAGGAGAGGGGCTCCCTCAGTCTGTCAGTGTCACACACAGGAGAGGGGCTCCTTCAGTCTGTCAGTGTCATACACACACACAAGAGAGGGGCTCCTTCAGTCTGTCAGTGTCACACACACACACAAGAGAGGGGCTCCCTCAGTCTGTCAGTGTCACACACACAAGAGAGGGGCTCCTTCAGTTTGTCAGTGTCACACACACAGGAGAGGGCTCCCTCAGTCTGTCAGTGTCACACACACAGTAGAGGGCTCCCTCAGTCTGTCAGTGTCACACACACAGGAGAGGGGCTCCTTCAGTCTGTCAGTGTCACACACACAAGAGAGGGGCTCCCTCAGTCTGTCAGTGTCACACACACAGGAGAGGGGCTCCTTCAGTCTGTCAGTGTCACACACACAAGAGAGGGGCTCCCTCAATCTGTCATTGTCACACACACAGGAGAGGGCTCCCTCAGTCTGTCAGTGTCACACACACACACAAGAGAGGGGCTCCTTCAGTCTGTCAGTGTCACACACACACACAAGAGAGGGGCTCCTTCAGTTTGTCAGTGTCACACACACAGGAGAGGGCTCCCTCAGTCTGTCAGTGTCACACACACAGGAGAGGGGCTCCTTCAGTCTGTCAGTGTCACACACACAAGAGAGGGGCTCCCTCAGTCTGTCAGTGTCACACACACAGGAGAGGGGCTCCTTCAGTCTGTCAGTGTCACACACACAAGAGAGGGGCTCCCTCAGTCTGTCATTGTCACACACACAAGAGAGAGACTCCCTCAGTCTGTCAGTGTCACACACACACGAGAAGGGCTCCCTCAGTCTGTCAGTGTCACACACACACACAGGAGAGGGGCTCCCTCAGTCTGTCAGTGTCACACACACACAGGAGAGGGGCTCACTCAGTCTGTCAGTGTCACACACGCACAAGACAGGGGCTTCCTCAGTCTGTCAGTGTCACAAACGCACAAGACAGGGGCTTCCTCAGTCTGTCAATCTCACTCACACACAAGAGAGGGGCTCCCTCAGTCTGTCAGTGTCACACACACAAGAGAGGGGCTCCCTCAGTCTGTCAGTGTCACACACGCACAAGACAGGGGCTTCCTCAGTCTGTCAGTGTCACTCACACACACGAGAGGGGCTCCTTCAGTCTGTCAGTGTCACACACACAAGAGAGGGGCTCCCTCAGTCTGTCATTGTCACACACACAAGAGAGAGACTCCCTCAGTCTGTCAGTGTCACACACACACGAGAAGGGCTCCCTCAGTCTGTCAGTGTCACACACACACACAGGAGAGGGGCTCCCTCAGTCTGTCAGTGTCACACACACACAGGAGAGGGGCTCACTCAGTCTGTCAGTGTCACACACGCACAAGACAGGGGCTTCCTCAGTCTGTCAGTGTCACAAACGCACAAGACAGGGGCTTCCTCAGTCTGTCAATCTCACTCACACACAAGAGAGGGGCTCCCTCAGTCTGTCAGTGTCACACACACAAGAGAGGGGCTCCCTCAGTCTGTCAGTGTCACACACGCACAAGACAGGGGCTTCCTCAGTCTGTCAGTGTCACTCACACACACGAGAGGGGCTCCCTCAGTCTGTCAGTGTCACTCACGCACAAGACAGGGGCTCCCTCAGTCTGTCAGTGTCACTCACACACAAGAGAGGGGCTCCCTCAGTCTGTCAGTGTCACTCACACACACGAGAAGGGCTCCCTCAGTCTGTCAGTGTCACACACATAGGAGAGGGGCTCCCTCAGTCTGTCAGTGTCACACACACAGGAGAGGGGCTCCCTCAGTCTGTCAGTGTCACACACACAGGAGAGGGGCTCCCTCAGTCTGTCAGTGTCACACACACAGGAGAGGGGCTCCCTCAGTCTGTCAGTGTCACACACACACAGGAGAGGGGCTCCCTCAGTCTGTCAGTGTCACACACACACAGGAGAGGGGCTCCCTCAGTCTGTCAGTGTCACACACACATACAGTAAAGGGCTCCCTCAGTCTGTCAGTATCACACACACACACACACACACACACACACACACACATACAGTAAAGGGCTCCCTCAGTCTGTCAGTATCACACACACACACACATACAGTAAAGGGCTCCCTCAGTCTGTCACTGTCACACACACAGGGGAGGGGCTCCCTCAGTCTGTCACTCACACACACAGGAGAGGGGCTCCCTCAGTCTGTCAGTGTCACACACACAGGAGAGGGGCTCCTTCAGTCTGTTAGTGTCACACACACACAGGAGAGGGGCTCCCTCAATCTGTCAGTGTCACACACACAAGAGAGGGGCTCCCTCAGTCTGTCATTGTCACACACACAAGAGAGGGGCTCCCTCAGTCTGTCATTGTCACACACATAGGAGAGGGGCTCCCTCAGTCTGTCAGTGTCACACACACAGGAGAGGGGCTCCCTCAGTCTGTCAGTGTCACACACACAGGAGAGGGGCTCCCTCAGTCTGTCAGTGTAACACACACAGGAGAGGGGCTCCCTCAGTCTGTCAGTGTCACACACACACACACATACAGTAAAGGGCTCCCTCAGTCTGTCAGTATCACACACACACTCACACACACAAGAGGGGCTCCCTCAGTCTGTCAGTGTCACACACACAGGAGAGGGGCTCCTTCAGTCTGTCAGTGTCACACACACAAGAGAGGGGCTCCCTCAGTCTGTCAGTGTCACACACACAGGAGAGGGGCTCCTTCAGTCTGTCAGTGTCACACACACAGGAGAGGGGCTCCCTCAGTCTGTCAGTGTCACACACACACAGGAGAGGGGCTCCCTCAGTCTGTCAGTGTCACACACGCACAAGACAGGGGCTTCCTCAGTCTGTCAGTGTCACACACGCACAAGACAGGGGCTTCCTCAGTCTGTCAATCTCACTCACACACAAGAGAGGGGCTCCCTCAGTCTGTCAGTGTCACACACACAAGAGAGGGGCTCCCTCAGTCTGTCAGTGTCACACACGCACAAGACAGGGGCTTCCTCAGTCTGTCAGTGTCACTCACACACACGAGAGGGGCTCCCTCAGTCTGTCAGTGTCACTCACGCACAAGACAGGGGCTCCCTCAGTCTGTCAGTGTCACTCACACACAAGAGAGGGGCTCCCTCAGTCTGTCAGTGTCACTCACACACACGAGAAGGGCTCCCTCAGTCTGTCAGTGTCACACACATAGGAGAGGGGCTCCCTCAGTCTGTCAGTGTCACACACAAAGGAGAAGGGCTCCCTCAGTCTGTCAGTGTCACACACATAGGAGAGGGGCTCCCTCAGTCTGTCAGTGTCACACACACAGGAGAGGGGCTCCCTCAGTCTGTCAGTGTCACACACACAGGAGAGGGGCTCCCTCAGTCTGTTAGTGTCACACACACACAGGAGAGGGGCTCCCTCAATCTGTCAGTGTCACACACACAGGAGAGGGGCTCCCTCAGTCTGTCAGTGTCACACACACAGGAGAGGGGCTCCCTCAGTCTGTCACTGTCACATACACACAGGAGAGGGGCTCCCTCAGTCTGTCACTGTCACATACACACAGGAGAGGGGCTCCCTCAGTCTGTCAGTGTCACACACACAGGAGAGGGGCTCCCTCAGTCTGTCAGTGTCACACACACACAGGAGAGGGGCTCCTTCAGTCTGTCAGTGTCACACACACAGGAGAGGGGCTCCCTCAGTCTGTCAGTGTCACACACACAGGAGAGGGGCTCCCTCAGTCAGTCAGTGTCACACACACAGGAGAGGGACTCCCTCAGTCTGTCAGTGTCACTCACACACACAAGAGGGGCTCCCTCAGTCTGTCAGTGTCACACACACAGGAGAGGGCTCCCTCAGTCTGTCAGTGTCACATACACAGGAGAGGGACTCCCTCAGTCTGTCAGTGTCACTCACACACACAAGAGGGGCTCCCTCAGTCTGTCAGTGTCACACACACAAGAGAAGGGCTCCCTCAGTTTGTCAGTGTCACACACACAGGAGAGGGGCTCCCTCAGTCTGTCAGTGTCACACACACAGGAGAGGGGCTCCCTCAGTCTGTCAGTGTCACACACGCACAGGAGAGGGGCTCCCTCAGTCTGTCAGTGTCACACACACAGGAGAGGGGCTCCCTCAGTCTGTCAGTGTCACTCACACAGGAGAGGGGCTCCCTCAGTCTGTCACTGTCACACACACAGGGGAGGGGCTCCCTCAGTCTGTCAGTGTCACACACACAGGAGAGGGGCTCCCTCAGTCTGTCAGTATCACATATACACACATACAGTAAAGGGCTCCCTCAGTCTGTCAGTGTCACACACACAGGAGAGGGGCTCCCTCAGTCTATCAGTGTCACACACACAGGAGAGGGGCTCCCTCAGTCTGTCAGTGTCCCACACAGGAGAGGGGCTCCCTCAGTCTGTCAGTGTCACACACACAGGAGAGGGACTCCCTCAGTCTGTCAGTGTCACACACACACAGGAGAGGGACTCCCTCAGTCTGTCAGTGTCACACACACACACAAGAGAGGGGCTCCCTCAGTCTGTCAGTGTCACACACACACAAGAGAGAGACTCCCTCAGTCTGTCAGTGTCACACACACAGGAGAGGGGCTCCCTCAGTCTGTCAGTGTCACACACACAGGAGAGGGGCTCCCTCAGTCTGTCAGTGTCACTCACACAGGAGAGGGGCTCCCTCAGTCTGTCAGTGTCACACACACAGGAGAGGGGCTTCCTCAGTCTGTCAGTGTCACACACACAGGAGAGGGGCTTCCTCAGTCTGTCAGTGTCACACACACAGGAGAGGGGCTTCCTCAGTCTGTCAGTGTCACACACACACAGGAGAGGGGCTCCCTCAGTCTGTCAGTGTCACACACACAGGAGAGAGGCTCCCTCAGTCTGTCAGTGTCACACACACACAGGAGAGGGGCTCCCTCAGTCTGTCAGTGTCACACACACAGGAGAGGGGCTCCCTCAGTCTGTCAGTGTCACACACACACACAAGGGGCTCCCTCAGTATGTCAGTGTCACACACACAGGAGAGGGGCTCCCTCAGTCTGTCAGTGTCACACACAAGAGAGGGGCTCCCTCAGTCTGTCACTGTCACACACAAGAGAGGGACTCCCTCAGTCTGTCAGTGTCACACACACAGGAGAGGGGCTCCCTCAGTCTGTCAGTGTCACACACACACAAGAGAGAGACTCCCTAAGTCTGTCAGTGTCCCACACACAGGAGAGGGGCTCCCTCAGTCTGTCAGTGTCACACACACAGGAGAGGGGTTCCCTCAGTCTGGCAGTGTCACACACACAAGAAAAGGGCTCCCTCAGTCTGTCAGTGTCACCCACACACAAGAGAAGGGCTCCCTCAGTCTGTCAGTGTCACTCACACACAAGAGAAGGGCTCCCTCAGTCTGTCAGTGTCACACACACACAAGAGAGGGGCTCCCTCATCTGTCAGTGTCACACACACAGGAGAGGGGCTCCCTCAGTCTGTCAGTGTCACACACACACACAAGAGAGGGGCTCCCTCAGTCTGTCAGTGTCACACACACACACAAGAGAGGGGCTCCCTCATCTGTCAGTGTCACACACACAGGAGAGGGGCTCCCTCAGTCTGTCAGTGTCACACACACACACAAGAGAGTGGCTCCCTCAGTCTGTCAGTGTCACACACACACACAAGAGAGGGGCTCCCTCAGTCTGTCAGTGTCTCACACACAGGAGAGGGGCTCCCTCAGTCTGACAGTGTCACACACACAGGAGAGGGACTCCCTCAGTCTGTCAGTGTCACACACACAGGAGAGGGGCTCCCTCAGTCTGTCAGTGTCACACAAACAGGAGAGGGGTTCCCTCAGTCTGTCAGTGTCACACACAGGAGAGGGGCTCCCTCAGTCTGTCAGTGTCACACACACACAGTAGAGGGGCTCCCTCAGTCTGTCAGTGTCACACACACAGGAGAGGGTCTCCCTCAGTCTATCAGTGTCACACACACAGGAGAGGGGCTCCCTCAGTCTGTCAGTGTCACACACAGGAGAGGGGCTCCCTCAGTCTGTCAGTGTCACACACACACAGTAGAGGGGCTCCCTCAGTCTGTCAGTGTCACACACACAGGAGAGGGTCTCCCTCAGTCTGTCAGTGTCACACACACAGGAGAGGGGCTCCCTCAGTCTGTCAGTGTCACACACACAGGAGAGGGGCTCCCTCGGTCTGTCAGTGTCACACACACACACACAGTAGAGGGGCTCCCTCAGTCTGTCAGTGTCACACACACAGGAGAGGGTCTCCCTCAGTCTGTCAGTGTCACACACACAAGAGAAGTTCTCCCTCAGTCTGTCAGTGTCACACACACAGGAGAGGGGCTCCCTCAGTCTGTCAGTGTCACACACACAAGAGAGGGGCTCCCTCAGTCTGTCAGTGTCACACACACAAGAGAAGGGCTCCCTCAGTCTGTCAGTGTCACACACACAGGAGAGGGGCTCCCTCAGTCTGTCAGTGTCACACACACACACAAGAGAAGGGCTCCATCAGTCTGTCAGTGTCACACACACACAAGAGAGGGGCTCCCTCAGTCTGTCAGTGTCACTCACACACAAGAGAAGGGCTCCCTCTGTCTGTCAGTGTCACACACACAAGAGAAGGGCTCCCTCAGTCTGTCAGTGTCACTCACACACAAGAGAGGGGCTCCCTCAGTCTAACAGTGTCACTCACACACAAGAGAAGGGCTCCCTCAGTCTGTCAGTGTCACTCACACACAAGAGAGGGGCTCCCTCAGTCTAACAGTGTCACTCACACACAAGAGAGGGGCTCCCTCAGTCTAACAGTGTCACTCACACACAAGAGAGGGGCTCCCTCAGTCTAACAGTGTCACTCACACACAAGAGAAGGGCTCCCTCAGTCTGTCAGTGTCACTCACACACAAGAGAGGGGCTCCCTCAGTCTAACAGTGTCACTCACACACAAGAGAAGGGCTCCCTCAGTCTGTCAGTGTAACACACACAGGAGAGGGGCTCCCTCAGTCTGTCAGTGCCACACACACAAGAGAGGGGCTCCCTCAGTCTGTCAGTGTCACTCACACACTAGAGAGGGGCTCCCTCAGTCTAACAGTGTCACTCACACACACAAGAGGGGCTCCCTCAGTCTAACAGTGTCACACACACAAGAGAAGGGCTCCCTCAGTCTGTCAGTGTCACACACACAAGAGAAGGGCTCCCTCAGTCTTTCAGTGTCACTCACACACAAGCGAAGGGCTCCCTCAGTCTGTCAGTGTCACACACACAAGAGAAGGGCTCCCTCAGTCTTTCAGTGTCACTCACACACACGAGAAGGGCTCCCTCAGTCTGTCAGTGTCACACACACAAGAGAAGGGCTCCCTCAGTCTGTCAGTGTCACTCACACACAAGAGAAGGGTTGCCTCAGTCTGTCAGTGTCACACACACAGGAGAGGGGCTCCCTCAGTCTGTCAGTGTCACACACACAAGAGAGGGGCTCCCTCAGTCTAACAGTGTCACACACACAAGAGAAGGGCTCCCTCGAGAAGGGCTCCCTCAGTCTGTCAGTGTCACACACACAGGACAGGGGCTCCCTCAGTCTGTCAGTGTCACACACACAAGAGAAGGGCTCCCTCAGTCTGTCAGTGTCACACACAAGAGAGGGGCTCCCTCTGTCTGTCAGTGTCACACACACAAGAGAGGGGCTCCCTCAGTCTGTCAGTGTCACACACACAAGAGAGGGGCTCCCTCAGTCTGTCAGTGTCACTCACACACAAGAGAAGGGCTCCCTCAGTCTGTCAGTGTCACACACACAAGAGAAGGGCTCCCTCAGTCTGTCAGTGTCACTCACACACAAGAGAAGGGCTCCCTCAGTCTGTCAGTGTCACACACACAAGAGAAGGGCTCCCTCAGTCTGTCAGTGTCACACACACACAAGAGAGGGGCTCCCTCAGTCTGTCAGTGTCACACACACAGGAGAGGGTCTCCCTCAGTCTGTCAGTGTCACACACAAGAGAGGGGCTCCCTCAGTCTGTCAGTGTCACTCACACACAAGAGAAGGGCTCCCTCAGTCTGTCAGTGTCACACACACAAGAGAGGGGCTCCCTCAGTCTGTCAGTGTAACACACACAGGAGAGGGGCTCCCTCAGTCTGTCAGTGTCACACACAGGAGAGGGGCTCCCTCAGTCTGTCAGTGTCACACACACAGGAGAGGGGCTCCCTCAGTCTGTCAGTGTCACACACACAAGAGAGGGGTTCCCTCAGTCTGTCAGTGTCACACACACACAAGGGAAGGGCTCCCTCAGTCTGTCAGTGTCACACACACAGGAGAGAGACTCCCTTAGTCTATCAGTGTCACACACACAGGAGAGGGGCTCCCTCAGTCAGTCAGTGTCACACACACAGGAGAGAGGCTCCCTCAGTCTGTCAGTGTCACTCACACAGGAGAGGGGCTCCCTCAGTCTGTCAGTGTCACACACACAAGAGAGGGGCTCCCTCAGTCTAACAGTGTCACACACACAAGAGAAGGGCTCCCGACCCTCAGTCTGTCATTGTCACACACACACGAGAAGGGCTCCCTCAGTCTGTCAGTGTCACACACACACAGGAGAGGGACTCCTTCAGTCTGTCAGTGTCACACACACAGGAGAGGGGCTCCCTCACGCTGTCAGTGTCACACACACAGGAGAAGGGCTCCCTCAGTCTGTCAGTGTCACACACACACAGGAGAGGGCTCCGGCAGTCTGTCAGTGTCACACACACACAAGAGAGGGGCTCCCTCTGTCTGTCAGTGTCACACACACACAAGAGAAGGGCTTCCTCAGTCTGTCAGTGTCACACACACAGGAGAGGGGCTCCCTCAGTCTGTCAGTGTCACTCACACACAAGAGAGGGGCTCCCTTAGTCTGTCAGTGTCACACACTAGAGAGGGGCTCCCTCAGTCTGTCAGTGTCACACACACAAGAGAGGGGCTCCCTCAGTCTGTCAGTGTAACACACACAAGAGAGGGGCTCCCTCAGTCTGTCAGTGTCACACACAAGAGAGGGGCTCCCTCAGTCTGTCAGTGTAACACACACACAAGAGAGGGGCTCCCTCAGTCTGTCAGTGTCACTCTCACACAAGAGAAGGGCTCCCTCTGTCTGTCAGTGTAACACACACAAGAGAAGGGCTTCCTCAGTCTTTCAGTGTCACTCTCACACAAGAGAAGGGCTCCCTCAGTCTGTCAGTGTCACACACACAAGAGAAGGGCTCCCTCAGTCTTTCAGTGTCACACACACAAGAGAAGGGCTCCCTCAGTCTTTCAGTGTCACACACACAAGAGAAGGGCTCCCTCAGTCTGTCAGTGTCACACACACAAGAGAAGGGCTCCCTCAGTCTGTCAGTGTCACACACACAAGAGAAGGGCTCCCTCAGTCTTTCAGTGTCACACACACAAGAGAAGGGCTCCCTCAGTCTGTCAGTGTCACACACACAAGAGAAGGGCTCCCTCAGTCTGTCAGTGTCACTCACACACAAGAGAAGGGCTCCCTCAGTCTGTCAGTGTCACACACACAAGAGAGGGGCTCCCTCTGTCTGTCAGTGTAACACACACACAAGAGAAGGGCTCCCTCAGTCTGTCAGTGTCACTCACACACAAGAGAGGGGCTCCCTCTGTCTGTCAGTGTCAAACACACAAGAGAGGGGCTCCCTCAGTCTGTCAGTGTCACTCACACACAAGAGAGGGGCTCCCTCAGTCTGTCAGTGTCACACACAGGAGAGGGGCTCCCTCAGTCTGTCAGTGTCACACACACAAGAGAAGGGCTCCCTTAGTCTGTCAGTGTCACACACACAGGAGAGGGGCTCCCTCAGTCTGTCAGTGTCACACACACAGGAGAGGGGCTCCCTCAGTCTATCAGTGTCACACACACAGGAGAGGGGCTCCCTCAGTCTGTCAGTGTCACACACACAGGAGAGGGGCTCCCTCAGTCTCTCAGTGTCACACACACAAGAGAAGGGCTCCCTCAGTCTGTCAGTGTCACACACACAAGAGAAGGGCTCCCTCAGTCTGTCAGTGTCACACACACAAGAGAGGGACTCCCTCAGTCTGTCAGTGTCACTCACACACAAGAGAGGGGCTCCCTCAGTCTGTCAGTGTCACACACACAAGAGAGGGACTCCCTCAGTCTGTCAGTGTCACACACACACAAGAGAAGGGCTCCCTCAGTCTGTCAGTGTCAATCACACACAAGAGAAGGGCTCCCTCAGTCTGTCAGTGTCACACATACAGGAGAGGGGCTCCCTCAGTATGTCAGTGTCACACACACAGGAGAGGGGCTCCCTCAGTCTGTCAGTGTCACTCACACACAAGAGAAGGGCTCCCTCAGTCTGTCAGTGTCACTCACACACAAGAGAGGGGCTCCCTCAGTCTGTCAGTGTCACACACTGTAAAAAAATATCTACTTTTATATCCTCTTTTCTGTATAATGAGGAAAGGTAGTAAGTTAAAAGTTAAAGAAGGTAACTAAATGGTTAACAACAAGTAGTTGTTAAAATGTGGACTGCAGTTGTAAAGCCCTTTTGTATAAGGCTGAAGTTAGCTCCTTATTCGGCCAGCTTCCTATTCGAAGCGTGAAGTCAGCTTACTATTCACCCAGCATCTTATTCAGGTTAGCTTCTTATTCATGAAAGTTATTATTTATTAAACAACAATTAGCAAAGTTAATATGATATTAATCATGAAATTTGGCACCAAACGTGGCACCATAATTTCCTTTCATTTCAATAGAAAATTCTGAATAAGGAACCAAGCTTTTACTCTTGGCTCACTCACATTTGTCTTGTTTTATACTAATTGGAAATCCCTGTATATAAAAAAAAGTTGAAATTAGGTTGAGCCAAATGATATTGATCATAAAATATGGTACCAAACCTGATACCCTAATTGCCATGAATTTTAAAGGGAAATTCTGAATAAGTAACCAAGCTTTTACTCTGTTAAAACCATCTTGGCTCACTCTCATTTATTTATTTATAAAATATTTTACCAGGAAGGATACATTGAGATTTCTCTCGTTTTCAAGTATGTCCTGGGATCACAAAACATTGCATTGGTACAATAGGGTACAATAAAATACAAAAACAATAAATAATACACAATATATGCAAACATTTAACATAGAGCAGGTATGAAATATTTAATCAACCATGACAGGAGCATTCTGTTTTGAGATATGTATAGAGGGATCTCTTAAAGGATTTTAGGCTTGAGGAAGTTTTTAAAGTGTGCGGGAGGTCATTCCATAATTGTAGCGCTCTGTAGGAAAATGAGGATCGAGCTGCTTTCTTTTTGTATTGAGGCAAGCTAAATATTGTGATGGTATTGGATCGGAGGTTATAGGGGGTGGGAATAGCAGGGGAGAGCATTCTGTTCAGGTAGGGTGGGAGCTTCCCAGAAAAGCTCTTAAACACAAGGCAGGAAAGATGGAGGGTGCGTCTGGATTCCAGCGACAGCCAGTTTAGTTCTTTTAGCATGTCACAATGGTGGGTCCTGTAGTTACATTGTAGCACAAAGCAGCAGAACGAGTTATACAATGTAATAAGTTTATTAAGGTGAGTTTGCTGAGCAGGTGCGTATACTACGTCCCCGTAATCCATGATAGGCATCAGCATTTGCTGTACAATCTTTTCCTTTACTGTAGGGCTGAGGCAGGATTTGTTTCTGTACAGGGCACCTAGTTTTGGATAAAGTTTAGAGGCAAGTTTTTCTATGTGGAGTCCAAAAGATAGATTGGGGTCTAACAACATACCCAAGTATTTAAAAGAGTGGACTGCGGTCAGCGTGCAATTGGATTTTGTTTTGATGCGAAGATGGGAATTTTTTAATTTTTGTATTTTAGGTCCCGTTCCAAAGATCATTGTGACAGTTTTGTCAGTGTTTAGGAAGAGTTTGTTTTTCGAGATCCACTTTTCTACCTCTGTGAACTGGTCTTGGAGCACTGCCTCAAGCTGCGGCAGATCAGATTTGTTTGCATAGATTACCGTGTGTACAGTTGAGGATTTGCAGACATTAGGCAAATCATTTATAAATACTGTGAATAGTAGGGGGCCGAGAATGGAACCTTGGGGAACACCACACGTGACTGGGAGAGGGAGGGAGTCACTGTTAGAGACAGAGACATATTGCTATATTAAGTCTCTCCCTCTTTTTCTCTCTGCTTTCATTTTTAACAGAGGGCTGTGATATTTGCTTTTGTTTTTCATATGAGCATTTTTTCCCATTCCTGAAACTGCTATTTTGAGGAAATTGGATATTGTTATTTTTTCTTTTTTGTTAAAATTTTCAAGATGTTTCAAACTCATCCTGCTTCTGATGTTACTGTAAGAACCAAGTTACCTGAAAACAAATGTACCAAAGCTAAGTGTGTATGTTGTAAATTGATCTTCCTTCTTCAGCTCAAGTATGTGGCACTTGTTCTGAGAAATTGTTTCATGCTGATAAAGTTTCTATAAGTACAAATACATCTACTGTTAAACCTTACACAGTCTAATGTATATGATATTCCTGTAGATATAAAAGATTATATTGCTGCAGCCATAGAGAAGGCTATAACTGCTATTCCGCCTTCAAATAAATGTAAAATGTATCTTCCTACTTCTCATAATTCTGATGGTTTGTATTGACCAACAGCATACTGAAGTATTGTCTGCTGATGAGGACTTCTCTGGCTCAGAGGATCCTACTTCAGACTCTGAAATTGATAAATCTTCCTTTCTTTTTAAGATGGAATATATCCGTTGTTGGTTAAAGGAAGTATTGTTTACTTTGGGTATTGAGGACTCTAGTCCTCTTGATAACAAGAATAGCAAATGTTTGAATTCTATTTTTAAGACTTCTGAGGTTACTCCTCAAGTTTTTCCTATTCCAGATGCTATCTCTAATATGATTACTAAGGAATGGTCTAAGCCTGGTACTTCTTTTAATCCTTCTTCTAGGTTTAAAAAATTGTATCCTTTACCTGTGTCTAATTTAGAGCTTTGGGAGAAAGTCCCTAAAGTTTATGGCACAGTTTCTACTCTTGCTAAACGTACTAAACGTTTTGTATTTTAGGTCCCGTTCCAAAGATCATTGTGACCGTTTTGTCAGTGTTTAGGAAGAGTTTGTTTTTCGAGATCCACTTTTCTACCTCTGTGAACTGGTCTTGGAGCACTGCTTCAAGCTGCGGCAGATCAGATTTGTTTGCATAGATTACCGTGTGTACAGTTGAGGATTTGCAGACATTGGGCAAATAATTTATAAATACTGTGAATAGTAGGGGGCCAAGAATGGAACCTTGGGGAACACCACACGTGACTGGGAGAGGGTGGGAGTCACTGTTAGAGACAGAGACATATTGTAATCGATCCGATACATATGATTTAAACCAGGTTAACGGGCGATCAGCAATACCAGAGTTTTTTAGTTTGAGAAGTAGTATGTCATGGTCCACTGTGTCAAAAGCCTTTGCAAAATCAAGGAAAATAGCTCCAGTTAGGTCTCCTTGTTCCATGCCAGTTTGGATGTCATTGCAAACTTTTAGGAGGGCAGTTGTAGTGGAGTGATTCGGTCTAAAACCTGATTGATCAGGGGTCAGATAGTTAGAAAGTTGATAATACTTGCATAATTGCGTATGGATGCATTTTTCTAAGATTTTTGACAATACAGGGAGCAATGATATAGGACGATAGTTAGAAACCAAGGTTAACTCCCCACTTTTATGAATAGGCACTACTCTTGCAGTTTTCCAGAGTTTGGGTATGTATCCAGACACCAAGGATTCGTTAATTAGGGTTGCGACAGGTTTAGCAATTGCCGGCGCACTGAGCTTCAACAGCATTGCTGGGATTTGATCAGGTCCTGACTGGTTTTTCATTTTTAGATTATTGAGGTGTTTCTTAATGACATTGAAGGGTACAGGTCTAAAATTAAACTTTTCTATATTGGGTCTTTGCTGTTTTAGTGGGGCCTGATCCACATTTGTAGCTTCAGGATGCGTGCCATTTATTAGTTTGTCAATCAGGGTGGTGGAGCATCCGACAAAATAATTGTTAAAGGCATTTGCTACTTCTAAGGGGAGTTGCAGGTTTTGGTTATCCACATTGACAGTGGAGGGTTGGGAGTTGATTGGTGGATTTTGTAAGTTATTTATGAGTTTCCAAAACTTTCTAGGGTTAGATATATTATTGTGCAGATTTTCATAGAAATATTGCGCCTTAGCCAATTTTGTTTGTTTAGTACATATATTTCGCCATTGTCTATATACACAGTGATCATTCACAGAGCCAGTATGCTTGAACTTTGACCACAATGAATCCCGAAATTGGTACATTTGAATGAGGTCAGCTGTGATCCAATTCAAGTGTGCTGCTTTTACTCTCACCTTACGCAGTGGTGCATGTAAATTCCAAACTTGTAGGAGTTCAGACTGAAAGAATTCAACTGCAGAGTCTAGATCTGGGATTAGGTTTAATCTGTGCCAGGGGAGGTTCTTGATGTCATTTAGAAATGATTGAAGATTACATTTTTTGAAGGACCTGGTGATTTTAACCTTGGGAGAGGATTTAGTAGCCTTTATTTTGCGCACACAGTACACTAAGCAGTGGTCACTGAAATTGTTAGGGAGAACACCTGGCTCCTGAATTCGGTCGGGAGATGTAGAGAATGGCAGTCGAGCAGGGTATGATTATGGCTTTTGATGTTTATGTGAGTTGGGGAGGAGATTAATTGCGTTAGCTGCAAAGATTTAAACAGCGAGTGACAACTGTTATTTTTTGGATTCAGCCAATCGATGTTAAAATCTCCAAAAATCAAAATTTCACTTTTTGGGTTTTGAGTTATGGATTCACTAAGGAGCTGTGCTATGTCCGAAATGGAATGCACAGGGGAGCTAGGTGGGCGGTAGATTCCTGCAACAATGATTGATTTACTGCACAGGATCTCAATTTTGCCAGAAAGGAAATCAAAGGTGGCAGGAGAGCTAGATTTTTGTATGGGGGTGAACTTTGTGGAGTTGTCAACATAAATTACAATGCCGCCTCCTCTCTTTGCTCTGTCAATTCTATGGCATGAATACCCATGTATTGCAATGGCAGAGTCAGATATTTTTGCAGTTAGCAGTTAGTTTGGCTTGTTTTATGCTAATTGGGCATCCCTCTATATAAGAAAATGTAATCTAGCCTGAGCCAAATTATATTGATCATATAATATGGCATCAAACCTTGCACCCTAGAATCCATGCATTTCAATGGGAAATTCTGAATAAGTAACCAAGCTTTTACCTTATTAAAACAATTTTGGCTCACTCACATTTGGCGTGTTTTCTTACGCCTAGATTTAGAGTTTTGCGGCCAAAGGGGTGCGTTAGCTACGCGTGCTTTTTTTCCCCCGCACCTTTTAAATACCGCTGGTATTTAGAGTTCACAGAATGGCTTGGTTTTCAGTGCGTTAGGCTCCAAAAAGGGAGCGTAGAGCATAATTTAACGCCACTGCAACTCTAGATACCAGCGGTGCTTATGGACGCGGCCAGCCTCAAAAACGTGCTCGTGCACGATTCCCCCGTAGGAAACAATGGGGCTGTTTGAGCTGAAAAAAACCTAACACCTGCAAAAAAGCAGCGTTCAGCTCCTAACGCAGCCCCATTGTTTCCTATGGGGAAACACTTCCTACGTCTGCACCTAACACTGTAACATGTACCCCGAGTCTAAACACCCCTAACCTTACACTTATTAACCCCTAATCTGACGCCCCCGCTATCGCTGACCCCTGCATATTATTTTTAACCCCTAATCTGCCGCTCCGTACACCGCCGCAACCTACGTTATCCCTATGTACCCCTAATCTGCTGCCCCTAACATCGACGACCCCTATATTATATTTATTAACCCCTAATCTGCCGCCCCCAATGTCGCCTCCACCTAACTACACTTATTAACCCCTAATCTGCCGACCGGACCTGAGCGCTACTATAATAAATGAATTAACCCCTAATCCGCCTCACTCCCGCCTCAATAACCCTATAAGAAATAGTATTAACCCCTAATCTGCCCTCCCTAACATTGCCGACACCTAACTTCAAGTATTAACCCCTAATCTGCCGATCGGAGCTCACCGCTACTCTAATAAATTTTTTAACCCCTAAAGCTAATTCTAACCCTAACCCTAACACCCCCCTAAATTAAATATAATTTTATTCTAACGAAATAAATTAACTCTTATTAAATAACTTATTCCTATTTAAAGCTAAATACTTACCTGTAAAATAAACCCTAATATAGCTACAATATAACGAATAATTATATTGTAGCTATTTTAGGATTTATATTTATTTTACAGGCAACTTTGTATTTATTTTAACCAGGTACAATAGCTATTAAATAGTTAATAACTATTTAACAGTTACCTAGTTAAAATAATAACAAAATTACCTGTAAAATAAATCCTAACCTAAGTTACAATTACACACACTACACTATCAATAAATAAATTAAATAAAATACCTACAATTACCTACAATTAAACCTAACACTACACTATCAATAAATTAATTAAATACAATACCTACAAATAAATACATTTAAATAAACTAACTAAAGTACAAAAAATAAAAAAGAACTAAGTTACAAAAAATAAAAAAATATTTACAAACATAAGAAAAATCTTACAACAATTTTAAACTAATTACACCTACTCTAAGCCCCCTAATAAAATAACAAAGCCCCCCAAAATAAAAAAATGCCCTACCCTATTCTAAATTTAAAAAGTTCAAAGCTCTTTTACCTTACCAGCCCTGAAAAGGGCCATTTGCGGGGCATGCCCCAAAGAATTCAGCTCTTTTGCCTGTAAAAAAAACATACAATACCCCCCCCCACCAACATTAAAACCCACCACCCACATACCCCTAATCTAACCCAAACCCCCCTTAAATAAACCTAACACTAAGCCCCTGAAGATCTTCCTACCTTATCTTCACCTCACCGGGTATCACCGATCGGTCCTGGCTCAGAAATCTTCATCCAACCCAAGCAGGGGCTGGCGATCCATCATCCGGCGGCTGAAGAGGTCCAGAAGAGGCTCCAAAGTCTTCATCCTATCCGGGAAGAAGAGGCGATCCGGACCGGCAACCATCTTGATCCAAGCGGCATCTTCTATCTTCATCCGATGACGACCGGCTCCATCTTGAAGACCTCCACGCGGACCCATCTTCGTCTTCCGACGACTTCCCGACGAATGACGGTTCCTTTAAGGGACGTCATCCAAGATGGCGTGCCTCGAATTCCGATTGGCTGATAGGATTCTATCAGCCAATCGGAATTAAGGTAGGAAAATTCTGATTGGCTGATGGAATCAGCCAATCAGAATCAAGTTCAATCCGATTGGCTGATCCAATCAGCCAATCAGATTGAGCTTGCATTCTATTGGCTGTTCCGATCAGCCAATAGAATGCGAGCTAATCGGAATTCGAGGGACGCCATCTTGGATGACGTCCCTTAAAGGAACCGTCATTCGTCGGGAAGTCGTCAGAAGAAGAAGATGGGTCCGCGGTGGAGGTCTTCAAGATGGAGCCGGTCATCATCGGATGAAGATAGAAGATGCCGCTTGGATCAAGATGGTTGCCGGTCCGGATCGCCTCTTCTTCCCGGATAGGATGAAGACTTTGGAGCCTCTTCTGGACCTCTTCAGCCGCCGGATGATGGATCGCCAGCCCCCGCTTGGGTTGGATGAAGATTTCGGAGCCAGGACCGATCGGTGATACCCGGCGAGGTGAAGATAAGGTAGGAAGATCTTCAGGGGCTTAGTGTTAGGTTTATTTAAGGGGGGTTTGGATTAGATTAGGGGTATGTGGGTGGTGGGTTTTAATGTAAAAATTGTATGTTTTTTTTACAGGCAAAAGAGCTGAATTCTTTGGGGCATGCCCCGCAAAGGGCCCTTTTAAGGGCTGGTAAGGTAAAAAGAGCTTTGAACTTTTGTAATTTAGAATAGGGTAGGGCATTTTTTTATTTTGGGGGTCTTTGTTATTTTATTAGGGGGCTTAGAGTAGGTGTAATTAGTTTAAAATTGTTGTAATTTTTTTCTAATGTTTGTAAATATTTTTTTATTTTTTGTAACTTAGTTCTTTTTTATTTTTTGTACTTTAGTTAGTTTATTTAATTGTATTTATTTGTAGGAATTGTATTTAATTTATTTATTGATAGTGTAGTGTTAGGTTTAATTGTAGATAATTGTAGGTAGTTTATTTAATTTATTTTTTGATAGTGTAGTGTTAGGTTTAATTGTAACTTAGGTTAGGATTTATTTTACAGGTAATTTTGTAATTATTTTAACTAGGTAACTATTAAATAGTTATTAACTATTTAATAGCTATTGTACCTGGTTAAAATAATTACAAAGTTACCTGTAAAATAAATATTAATCCTAAAATAGCTACAATATAATTATAATTTATATTGTAGCTATATTAGGATTTATTTTACAGGTAAGTATTTAGCTTTAAATAGGAATAATTTATTTAATAAGAGTTAATTTATTTCGTTAGAATAAAATTATATTTAACTTAGGGGGGTGCTAGGGTTAGGGTTAGGGTTAGAATTAGCTTTAGGGGTTAAAATTTTTATTAGAATAGCGGTGAGCTCCGGTCGGCAGATTAGGGGTTAATGTTTGAAGTTAGGTGTCGGCAATGTTAGGGAGGGCAGATTAGGGGTTAATACTATTTATTATAGGGTTATTGAGGTGGGAGTGAGGCGGATTAGGGGTTAATAAGTGTAGGTAGGTGGCGGCGACGTTGTGGGGGGCAGATTAGGGGTTAATAAATATAATATAGGGGTCGGCGGTGTTAGGGGCAGCAGATTAGGGGTACATAAGGATAACGTAGGTGGCGGCGCTTTGCGGTCAGCAGATTAGGGGTTAATTATTGTAGGTTTGCGGCGACGTTGTGGGGGGCAGATTAGAGGTTAATAAATATAATATAGGGGTAGGCGGTGTTAGGGGCAGCAGATTAGGGGTACATAAGTATAACGTAGGTGGCGGTCGGCAGATTAGGGGTTAAAAAAATTTAATCGAGTGGCGGCGATGTGGGGGGGCCTCGGTTTAGGGGTACATAGGTAGTTTATGGGTGTAAGTGTACTGTAGAGCACAGTAGTTAAGAGCTTTATGAACCGGCGTTAGCCCAAAAAGCTCTTAACTACTGACTTTTTTCTGCGGCTGGAGTTTTGTCGTTAGATTTCTAACGCTCACTTCAGCCACGACTCTAAATACCGGCGTTAGAAAGATCCCATTGAAAAGATAGGATACGCAATTGACGTAAGGGGATCTGCGGTATGGAAAAGTCGCGGCTGGAAAGTGAGTGTTAGACCCTTTCCTGACTGACTCCAAATACCAGAGGGCGGTAAAAACTAGCGTTAGGAGCCTCTAACGCTGGTTTTCACGGCTACCGCCCAACTCTAAATCTAGGCGATAGATTCTTGCACCTGGGCCCTGTGGTTTCTAGTTACACCCCAGAGTATTTCTAAACTCAGGACAACATTTAGAAGCTATTTAGCATGGGTGTTTTTTGGTGGTTGTAGATGTGTAACAGATTTTGTGGGTTAAAGTTAGAAAAAGTGTTTTTTCTTTCATGTAAGTGGCAAGAGTCCATGAGCTAGTGACATATGGGATATACATTCCTACCTGGAGGAGGCAAAGTCTCCCAAACCTCAAAATGCCTATAAATAAACCTCCCACCTCACTCATACTTCAGTTTTACAAACTTTGCCTTCGTTGGAGGATGGTGAAGCAAATCATGCTTGATTTCTTCTGTGAAAGGCGCTTCTAAGCATTTTGAAGCCCAGTTCCTCTCTAAGTGCAGTGTTTGTCTGAGGGATGTGAAGGGAGTATTGCCTGATGATGCCATGTTTTCACCTATGGGAAATCTATTCTAAGGCTCTCTGTAAATTCGGTCATGGGGATTCATCTGCCACCTCCCTTTACAGATCGACATTTATACTCCTCTACCATTACCTCTGCTGATATGTTTCAGTACTGGTTTGGCTGTCTGCTATATGTGGATGGGTGTCTTCTGGTAAGTATATATATATTTTTTTTTAAGATACTCTCAGCTATGTTTGGCACTTTATAATTTTAAAGTTTTAAATATATATCCTATATTATAAAAGACAAGTGTTTGTCTGAAGCCGTCATGCGCAGTACAGACAAACACTTGGCCTTAGATTCTATTCTCGCGCACCTCGGCATAGCTGACAGCTGACAGATTGGGAGCGCGAGGTACACAGCATACAAGCAGCTGTGAGATAGGGAGCGCGAGCTACTCAACAGCTGTGAGGTCTGCTGCGTGAGAAGCGGCAACGCGCTCCCCAGACCTCACAGCTGTTTGTGGCCGACGGGAGCGTCGCGAGGGGCGTGGCCAGGCGTCGCGAGGGGCGTGGCCGGGCGTCGCGATGGGGCGTGGCCGGGCGTCGCGATGGGGCGTGGCCGGGCGTCGCGATGGGGCGTGGCCGGGCGGGTGTTGCCGCGATGGGGCGTGGCCGGGCGGGGTCCCGCGAAGACAGAGCCAGAGAGGGAGCAGGAGGGGGGGGGGCAGAGAGCCAAAGAGAAGGGGGGGGCAGAGAGCCAAAGAGAAGGGGGGGCAGAGAGCCAAAGAGAAGGGGGGGCAGAGAGCCAAAGAGAAGGGGGGGCAGAGAGCCAAAGAGAAGGGGGGGCAGAGAGCCAAAGAGAAGGGGGGGGGCAGAGAGCCAAAGAGAAGGGGGGGCAGAGAGCCAAAGAGAAGGGGGGGGCAGAGAGCCAAAGAGAAGGCGGGGGGGGCAGAGAGCCAAAGAGAAGGCGGGGGGGGGGCAGAGAGCCAAAGAGAAGGGGGGGGGCAGAGAGCCAAAGAGAAGGGGGGGCAGAGAGCCAAAGAGAAGGGGGGCAGAGAGCCAAAGAGAAGGGGGGGGCAGAGAGCCAAAGAGAAGGGGGGGCAGAGAGCCAAAGAGAAGGGGGGGGGAGAGAGCCAAAGAGAAGGGGGGGGGAGAGAGAGCCAAAGAGAAGGGGGGGGGGGAGAGAGAGCCAAAGAGAAGGGGGGGAAGAGAGCCAAAGAGAAGGGGGGGAGAGCCAAAGAGAAGGGGGGGAGAGCCAAAGAGGGGGGAGAGAGAGAGCCAAAGAGAAAAAAGAGCCAAAAAGGAGAGAGAGCCAAAGAGGGGGGAGAGAGAGCCAAAGAGGGGGGAGAGAGAGCCAAAGAGGGGGGGGGGGAGAGAGCCAAAGGGGGGGGGGAGAGAGCTAAAGGGGGGAGAGCCAAAGAGGGGGGAGAGAGAGAGCCAAAGAGGAAAGAGAGCCAAAGAGGAGAGCAAAAGAGGGGAGAGAGACAAAGAGGGGGGAGAGAGAGACAAAGAGGGGGGAGAGAGAGCCAAAGAGGGGGGGGCAGAGCCAAAGAGGGGGGGGGAGAGCCAAAGAGGGGGGGAGAGAGCCAAAGAGGGGGGGGAGAGCGCCAAAGAGGGGGGAGAGAACAAAAGAGGGGGGAGAGAGCCAAAGAGGGGAGGGGAGAGCAAAAGAGGGGGGGGGGAGAGCCAAAGAGGGGGGGAGCCAAAGGGGAGGGGGGAGCCAAAGGGGAGGGGAGAGCCAAAGAGGGGGGAGAGAGAGAGCCAAAGAGGAGAGAGAGCCAAAGAGGAGAGAGAGCCAAAGAGGGGGGAGAGAGAGCCAAAGGGGGGGGGAGCCAAAGAGGGGAGAGAGAGAGCCAAAGAGGAGAGAGAGCAAAAGAGGGGAGAGAGCCAAAGAGGGGGGGGGAGCCAAAGAGGGGGGGAGCCAAAGAGGGGGGGAGAGCCAAAGGGGGGGGGGGGAGAGCCAAAGAGGGGGGAGAGAGAGCAAAAGAAAGGATGGAGAGAGCCAAAGAGGGGAGAGAGAGAGCAAAAGAGGGGAGAGAGAGAACAAAGGAGAGGGAGGAGAGAAAGCAAAAGAGAGGGGGGAAAGAAAGCAAAAGAGAGGGGGGAAGAGAGAGCAAAAGAAAGGGGGGAGAGAGCAAGGGGTGGGACCGCTGTTCTGAAAAAAATGGCCCGTGTACACGGGCTTTAGTACTAGTTGCATATATTTGCCATGAGTCAGGTCTATGTATATTTCCCTTTGCAGTCTAACAGTTTCAGCATGGAAAATTATGCTTGGGAGAAATTTAATAACATTTTTACTTACCTGAGGTTTCAGCTAGTTGTAACTTCGGTCTTGTTTTTTCAAATTTTCACAGACAAATTAGGCTTGCGATGGCGCAACATACTTCTATTTATTGCGTTATTTTTTGGCACAATTTATTTGGGCGCGAAGGTTACGTTTGTTTTGACGCGAGTCACGTCATTTCTTGTGTCTTTGTTGACGCAAATTTTTTTGGCCGCGAAGTCGCACCTGTTATGACGTGAGTTGTGTCATTTTCTGTTAACCTGGCGCCAAAAATTTTTCTCAGCATTATCGTCATCTTTGTTAGCGTCATTTTTGCCGCCAAAAAATTTGCTATATTAAGTCTCTCCCTCTTTTTCTCTCTGCTTTCATTTGTTACAGAGGGCTATGATATTTGCTTTTGTTTTTCATATGAGCATTTTTTCCCATTCCTGAAACTGCTATTTTGAGGAAATTGGATATTGTTATTTTTTCTTTTTTGTTAAAATTTTCAAGATGTTTCAAACTCATCCTGCCTCTGATGTTACTGTAAGAACCAAGTTACCTGAAAACAAATCTACCAAAGCTAAGTGTGTATGTTGTAAATTGATCTTCCTTCTTCAGATCAAGTATGTGGCACTTGTTCTGAGAAATTGTTTCATGCTGATAAAGTTTCTATAAGTACAAATACATCTACTGTTAAACCTTACACAGTCTAATGTATATGATATTCCTGTAGATATAAAAGATTATATTGCTGCAGCCATAGAGAAGGCTATAACTGCTATTCCGCCTTCAAATAAATGTAAAATGTATCTTCCTACTTCTCATAATTCTGATGGTTTGTATTGACCAACAGCATACTGAAGTATTGTCTGCTGATGAGGACTTCTCTGGCTCAGAGGATCCTACTTCAGACTCTGAAATTGATAAATCTTCCTTTCTTTTTAAGATGGAATGTATCTGTTGTTTGTTAAAGGAAGTATTGTTTACTTTGGGTATTGAGGACTCTAGTCCTCTTGATAACAAGAATAGCAAATGTTTGAATTCTGTTTTTAAGACTTCTGAGGTTACTCCTCAAGTTTTTCCTATTCCAGATGCTATCTCTAATATGATTACTATGGAATGGTCTAAGCCTGGTACTTTTTTTAATCCTTCTTCTAGGTTTAAAAAATTGTATCCTTTACCTGTGTCTAATTTAGAGCTTTGGGAGAAAGTCCCTAAAGTTTATGGCACAGTTTCTACTCTTGCTAAAAGTACTACTATTCCTATGGAAGATAGTACTTCTTTTAAAGATCCCTTAGATAGGAAGATTGAATCTTATCTTAGGAAGGCATATTTACATACTGGCTATATTCTTAGACCTGCTATCTCCATAGCTGATGTTGCTGCTGCTTCAACTTTTTGGTTGGACAGTTTAGCACAGCAGTTATCAGATCCTGATTTAACTAGCATTGTTCTTCTACTTTAAAATGCTAATCATTTTATTTGTGATGCTATATTTGATATTATTAATATTCGGCCAGATTACGAGTTTTGCGTTATGAGGGGTGCGGTACTAACTTGCACGTTATTGTCACCGCACACTTTCCTACAGTGCTGGTATTACAGGTTTTCAGAAACCCGGCGTTAAAAGGCAAGAAGTGAGCGTAGAGCAAAATTGAGCTCCATACCGCACTCCAATACCAGTGCTGCTTAAGTCAGCGGTAACCTGGTTGTACATGCTCGTGCACGATTTCCCCATAGACATCAATGGGGAGAGCTGGCTGAAAAAAGCCTAACACCTGCAATAAAACAGCGTAAAGCTCCGTAACGCAGCCCCATTCATTCCTATGGGGAAACTAAATTTATGTTTACACCTAACACCCTAACATGAACCCTGAGTCTAAACACCCCTAATCTTACCCTTATTAACCCCTAATCTGCTGCCCCCGACACCACCGACACCTAGATTATATTTATTAACCCCTAATCCGCCGCTCCCGACATCGCCGCCACCTACATTATACTTACTAACCCCTAATCTGCTGCCCCCAACATCGCCGACACCTACATTATATTTATTAACCCCTAATCTCCCTCCCCCAATGTTGCCTCAACTTACCTACACTTATTAACCCCTAATCTTCCATCCCCAACGTCGCTGCCACTATAATAAACATATTAAGCACTAAACCACCCCACTCCCGCATCGCAAACATTAGTTAAATATTATTAATCCCTAATCTGCCGCCACTAACATTGCCGCCACCTGCCTGATTGGAACAGCCAATAGAATGCGAGCTGAATCCTATTGGCTGATTGGATCAGCCAATAGGATTGAAGTTCAACCCTATTGGCTGATTGCATCAGCCAATAGGATTTTTTCAACCTTAATTCCGATTGGCTGATAGAATTCTATCAGCCAATCGGAATCTAAGGGACGCCATCTTGGATGACGTCACTTAAAGAGACATTCATTCTGGAAGAAGACTTCGTTGGAAGAGGATGCTCCGCGTCGGATGTCTTGAAGATGGAGCCGCTCCATGCCGGATGGATGAAGATAGAAGATGCCGTCTGGATGAAACTTCTGCCCGTCTGGAGGACCACTTCTCCCGGCTTGGATGAAGACTTCTCCCGGCTTCGTTGAGGACTTCTTGCCGCTTCGATGAGGACTTCTCCCGGCTTTGTTGAGGATGGATGTCGGATCTTCAAAACTGCAAGTGGATCTTCAGGGGGTTAGTGCTAGGGTTTTTTTTAAGGGTTTATTGAGTGGGTTTTATTTTTAGGTTAGGGCTTTGAGCTGCAATAGAGCTAAATGCCTTTTTAAGGGCAATGCCCATCCAAATGCCCTTTTCAGGGCAATGGGGAGCTTAGGTTTTTTTAGTTAGGGTTTTATTTAGGGGGTTGGTTGTGTGGGTGGTGGGTTTTACTGTTGGGGGGGTTGTTTGTATTTTTTTTTCAGGTAAAAGAGCTGATTTCTTTGGGGCAATGCCCTGCAAAAGGCACTTTTAAGGGTTATTGGTAGTTTAGTTTAGGCTAGGTTTTTTTTTGGGGGGGGGGGGGGCTTTTTTAATTTTGATAGGACTGATAGATTAGGTGTAATTAGTTTAAATATCTTGTAATTTGTTTTTTATTTTGTGTAATTTAGTGGGGTTTTTTTGTAATTTAGGTAATTGTATTTAATTTATTTAATTGTATTTAATTTAGGTAATTTATTTAATTGTAGTGTAGTGTTAGGTGTTAGTGTAACTTAGTTTAGGTTTTATTTTACAGGTAAATTTGTATTTATATTTGCTAGGTAGTTAGTAAATAGTTAATAACTATTTAGTAACTATTCTACCTAGTTAAAATAAATACAAATTTGCCTGTAAAATAAAAATAAACCCTAAGCTAGATACAATGTGACTATTAGTTATATTGTAGCTAGCTTAGGGTTTATTTTACAGGTAAGTATTTAGTTTTAAATAGGAATTATTTAGTTATTAATTGTAGGTTTTAATTAGATTTATTTTAATTATATTTAAGTTAGGGAGTGTTAGGGTTAGACATAGGTTTAGGGGTTAATAAATTTAATATAGTGGCGGCGACGTTGGGGGCGGCAGATTAGGGGTTGATAAATGTAGGTAGGTAGCGGCGATGTTAGGGACAGCAGATTAGGGGTTAATAATATTTAACTAGTGTTTGCGAGGCAGGAGTGCGGCGGTTTAGGGGTTAATATGTTTATTATAGTGGCGTCGATGTCCGGAGCGGCAGATTAGGGGTTAATAATTTTATTTTAGTGTTTGCGATGCGGGAGGGCCTCGGTTTAGGGGTTAATTTGTAGTTTATGGGTGTTGGTGTACTTTTTAGCACTTTAGTTATGAGTTTTATGCTACAGTTTTGTAGTGTAAAACTCATGACTACTGACTTTAGAATGCATTACGAATCTTGCTGGATAGGCTGTACCGCTCACTTTTTGGCCTAATAAAAAAAAGCTTGTAATACCGGCGCTATGGAAATCCCATTGAAAAAAGTCTATATGCAAAATTGCGTAAGTTGATTTGCGATAAGGCCAAAAAAGTGTGCGGGACAGCTGTACCTACAAGACTCGTAATACCAGCGGTAGTAAAAAAAAAAGCAGCGTTATGAGCCTTAACGCTGCTTTTTTGCTCATAAAACAAGACTCGTAATCTAGCCGATTGATATTAAATCTATGGGGGATATTTATCAAGCCGTCAACTGTGTTGCATTCGATGGTATAAATACGCTCGCCTAACATCGCGGCCGCGTATCTCAATACGCTCTCCATATTTATAAAAAAAGCCGGCAAAAAGATGTGCATCAAGTACGGGGCGAGCATTGGACTGTTGTTAACTAGCAGTCATCGATCTCGCGTCTATTCGGCTTTTTACCAACTTTATTTATACCCTGTCACTAAACACCGCCACTATACTAAAATGTTTAACCCCTATCCCACCGCTCTCGGACCCCGTCGCAACCTAAATAAAGTTATTAACCCCTATCCCTCCGCTCCCGGACCCCGCCGCAACCTAAATCAAGTTATTAACCCCTATCCCGCCGCTCCCGGACCCCGCCGCAACCTAAATAAAGTTATTAACCCCTATCACGCCACCACTAAATAAACGTATTAACCCCTAAACCTCTGTCCTTCCACATCACTACCATTAACTAAACCTATTAACCCCTAAACCGCCATCCCTCCACATCACCCATAAACTAAATTAAGCTATTAACCCCTAAACCTAACAACCCGCTAACTTTAAATTAAAATGACAACATCCCTATCTTCAAATAAATTTAAACTTACCTGTAGAATTAAATTAAACTATTTTTAAGCTATTAATTAACCTACCCTATTATAATACAATTAAATTAAACTAGCAATTAAATAAACTAAATTTCATATTAAAAAAACCTAACCCTACTAAAATTATTTAAATCTAGTATTAAACCTTATTACAAATTACTAAATTACCAAAAAAAACACTAAGTTACAAAAAAATAAAAAACACAAAATTACGGGAAAAAAACCCACATTATCAAAAATAAAAAAGAATTACACCTAATTTAATAGCCCTATCAAAATAAAAAAAACAAAAACAAAATAACCCCCCCCTAGGATTGAGCTCTCATCCTATTGGCTGATTGGAACAACCAATAGGATGAGAGCTGCTCAAATCCTATTGGCTGATTGAAACAGCCAATAGGATTTTAGCAGCTCTAATCCTATTGGCTGATTGAAATCTTTCAGCCAATAGGAATGCAAGGGACGCCATCTTGGACTTGCATTGAAGTTCCAGTTTACAGCATCGACCGTATGAAGAGGAGCTCCATGCCGGATGTCTTCAGGATGGATCCGCTCTGCACCGGATGGATGAAGATGCCGTCTGGATGAAGACTTCTTGCCGTCTGGATAAGGACTTCGCCGGCTGGATGAAGATGGAAGAGGCCGCCCGGATGAAGACTTCTTGCTGGCTGGATGGATCCTTCAAGCGGGACTTCAATAGCTCGCAACAATTACGCTGCAGAATTCTGGCGTATTTGCGGTTGACGGCTTGATACATATCCCCCAATGTCTTTAGCTGTTCTATCTAGAATAGCTTTATGACTTAAATAATGGAATGCTGATATGGTGTCTAAATCTAGATTACTATCTTTATCCTTTCAAGGTAATAATTTATTTGGTTCTCAATTGGATTCTATTAACTCCACTATCACTGTGGGTAAGGGAGTTTTTTTGCATCAAGATAAGAAATCTAAGGGTAAGTTTATAGCTCCTCCCCTAACTGCCACCTCCAGTCATTCTCTTGCAGCTCTCGACAAGGGAAGTAGCTAGAGAGATGTGGTGACTTAGTGTAGTTTATCTTCAATCAAAAGTTTGTTATTTTTAAATGGTACCGGAGTTGTACTGTTTTTACCTCAGGCAGAAATTAGAAGAAGTGTTTTTGATGATCTTAGCAGGTTGTAACTAAGATCCACTGCTGTTCTAACACATAACTGAAGAGTATGGGAAAACTTCAGCTTGGAGAACGGCCTGCAGAATCAACTGCCTTGAGGTATGTTAAGTATATTTTTTTCTAGAAAGATAATAAGAAGTCTAGAAAATGCTGACAGTGCCTGATATATTTGAGGTAATCTGATTGCAGTGATTTAATAACGACTGGCATCATGCTTGCAGTAAAGGGTAATTTTCATGTTAATTGCTCTTATGGCTTAGTATGTGAAACGTTTACATGAGTTATAAGGAACTTTTTTTACTAAGGGTGATAAATCTTTCTTTTGGGCCTAGTTTTTCCACATGGCTGTTATTTGACTCCTAGGAGTAGTTTTTTAGGCCCTCTGACTTTCAGTGCATGGTGGGGCCTATTTTCACGCTCTAATTGCGCAGTAACTTTTAAACTCTGAGACATCCAGCTTCCCTGAAGGAGTCCCCTGACATATTGGACCTCTGTAAAGGGTTTTTGTGCCTACAAAAGTCGTTTTATGGGAAGGTAGGAGCCACAGTAGAGCTGTGGCAGTTTGCCTGTGACTGTTATAACGGTTTTACCGTTTTTTGGCTTCGTTTTTGAGCCTGAGGGGTTAATCATCCATTTGCAAGTGGGTGCAATGCTATTTTACCCTAGTACATACACTGTTAAAATTTCATAGAGTTAACTGCTTTTTTCACTGTTTTGCAGTTTTTGTGTTTGTTTTTTTCTCTTAAAGGCACAGTACCGTTTTTTATATTCTGCTTTTTCACATTAATTAAAGTGTTTTCAAAGCTTGCTGGTCTCATTACTAGTCTGTTAAACATGTCTGACATAGAGGAAACTCCTTGTTCGTTATGTTTAGAAGCCATTGTGGAACCCCATCTTAGAATGTGTACCAAATGCACTGATCTTACTATAAGTTATAAAGATCATATTCTGGCTTTAAAAGATTTATCACCAAAGGAAACTGACAAGGGGGAAGTTATGCCGACTAACTCTCCCCACGTGTCAGAACCTATGACTCCCGCTCAAGGGACGCCCGCTCATGAGGCGCCAAGTACATCTAGCGCGCCAATAGCGTTTACCTTACAAGACATGGCGGCAGTTATGGATCATACCCTTACAGCGGTATTGTCCAAACTACCAGGGTTACAAGGAAAGCGAGACAGCTCTGGGGCTAGGAGAAATACAGAGCACTCTGACGCTTTAGTAGCTATGTCTGATATCCCCTCACAATATGCAGAAGCTGAGGAAGGAGAGCTTCTATCTGTGGGTGATTTTTCTGACTCAGGGAAGATGCTTCAACCTGATTCTGATATGTCTACATTTAAATTTAAGCTTGAACACCTCCGCGTGTTGCTCAGGGAGGTTTTAGCTACTCTGGATGACTGTGACACCATTATAGTCCCAGAGAAATTGTGTAGATTGGATAAATACTATGCAGTGCCTGTTTACACTGATGTTTTTCCAATACCTAAGAGGTTTTCAGAAATTATTACTAAGGAATGGGATAGACCAGGTGTACCGTTCTCTCCCCCTCCTGTTTTTAAGAAGATGTTTCCCATAGATGCCGCTACATGGGACTTATGGCAAACGGTCCCTAAGGTGGAGGGAGCAGTCTCTACCCTAGCTAAGAGTACAACTATCCCCGTCGAGGACAGTTGTGCTTTCCTAGATCCAATGGATAAAAAGTTAGAGGGTTACCTTAAGAAAATGTTTATTCAACAGGGTTTTATTCTCCAGCCTCTTGCATGCATTGCCCCTGTCACTGCTGCTGCGGCCTTCTGGTTTGAGTCTCTGGAAGAAGCTTTACAGGTAGAAACCCCATTGGATGATATACTTGACAAGCTTAAAGCTCTTAAGCTAGCCAATTCATTTGTTTCTGACGCCGTTGTTCATTTAACCAAACTAACGGCTAAGAACTCAGGTTTTGCTATACAGGCGCGTAGGGCGCTATGGCTTAAATCCTGGTCAGCTGACGTTACTTCAAAGTCTAAGCTTCTCAACATTCCCTTCAAGGGGCAGACCCTATTCGGGCCTGGACTGAAGGAGATCATTTCTGATATTACTGGAGGAAAAGGTCATGCCCTTCCTCAGGATAGGTCCAACAAATTAAGGACCAAACAAACTAATTTTCGTGCCTTTCGAAACTTCAAGACTGGTGCGGCATCAACTTCCTCTAATACAAAACAAGAGGGAAATTTTGCCCAGCCCAAGTCTGTCTGGAGACCTAACCAGGCTTGGAACAAAGGAAAGCAGGCCAAGAAGCCTGCTGCTGCCTCTAAGACAGCATGAAAGATCAGCCCCCGATCCGGTAACGGATCTAGTAGGGGGCAGACTTTCTCTCTTCGCCCAGGCTTGGGCAAGAGATGTCCAGGAACCCTGGGCGTTGGAAATTGTGTCCCAGGGATATCTTCTGGACTTCAAAGCTTCTTCCCCAAAAGGAAGATTTCACCTCTCACAATTATCTGCAAACCAGATAAAGAGAGAGGCATTCTTACATTGTGTTAAAGACCTCATAGTTATGGGAGTGATCCACCCAGTTCCAAAGGAGGAACAGGGGCAAGGCTTCTATTCAAATCTATTTGTAGTTCCCAAGAAAGAGGGAACCTTCAGACCAATCTTAGATCTCAAGATCCTAAACAAATTTCTCAGGGTCCCATCCTTCAAGATGGAGACTATTCGAACCATCCTACCTATGATCCAGGAGGGTCAATATATGACTACCGTGGACTTAAAGGATGCTTATCTTCAGATTCCGATACACAGAGATCATTATCGGTTTCTCAGGTTCGCCTTCCTAGACAGGCATTACCAGTTTGTGGCTCTTCCCTTTGGGTTAGCTACGGCACCAAGAATCTTTACAAAGGTTCTGGGGTCACTTCTGGCGGTCCTAAGGCCGCGGGGTATAGCAGTAGCCCCTTAACTAGACAACATTCTGATACAGGCGTCGAATTTTCAAATTGCCAAGTCCCATACGGACATTGTTCTGATATTCCTGAGGTCTCATGGGTGGAAAGTGAATGAAGAAAAGAGTCCTCTCACAAGAGTTTCCTTCCTGGGAACTCTGATAGATTCTGTAGAAATTAAGATTTACCTGACAGAGGCCAGGTTGTCAAAACTTCTAAATTCCTGCAGTGTTCTTTATTCTACTTCTCGCCCTTCAGTGGCTCAGTGTATGGAAGTAATCGGCTTAATGGTAGTGGCAATGGACATAGTGCCGTTTGCCCGCCTACATCTCAGACCGCTGCAACTCTGCATGCTCAGTCAGTGGAATGGGGATTACACAGATTTGTCCCCTCTACTAAATCTGGATCAAGAGACCAGGGATTCTCTTCTCTGGTGGCTATCTCGGGTCCATCTGTCCAAAGGTATGACCTTCCGCAGGCCAGATTGGACAATAGTAACAACAGATGCCAGCCTTCTGGGCTGGCGTGCAGTCTGGAACTCCCTGAAGGCTCAGGGATCGTGGACTCAGGAGGAGGCACTCCTTCCGATAAACATTCTGGAACTAAGAGCGATATTCAATGCTCTTCAGGCTTGGCCTCAGCTTGCTGCGGTCAGGTTCATCAGATTTCAGTCGGACAACATCACGACTGTAGCTTACATCAACCATCAAGGGGGAACAAGGAGTTCCCTAGCAATGTTGGAGGTTTCAAAGATAATTCTATGGGCAGAGATTCACTCTTGCCATCTATCAGCTATCCATATCCCAGGAGTAGAGAACTGGGAGGCGGATTCTCTAAGTCAACAGACTTTTCATCCGGGGGAGTGGGAGCTCCATCCGGAGGTATTTACACAGTTGATTCATGGTGTCTCGTCAGAACGCCAAGCTTCCTTGTTACGGATCCAGGTCCAGGGATCCCAAGGCAGCACTGATAGATGCTCTAGCAGCGCCTTGGTCCTTCAACCTGGCTTATGTGTTTCCACCGTTTCCTCTACTCCCTCGTCTGATTACCAAGATCAAGCAGGAGAGAGCTTCGGTGATTTTGATAGCACCTGCGTGGCCACGCAGGACTTGTTATGCAGATCTGGTGGACATGTCATCCTTTCCACCATGGACTCTGCCGCTGAGACAGGACCTTCTACTTCAGGGTCCTTTCAACCATCCAAATCTAATTTCTCTGCGTCTGACTACTTGGAGATTGAACGCTTGATTTCTTTCATGTAATTAACAAGAGTCCATGAGCTAGTGACGTATGGGATATACATTCCTACCAGGAGGGGCAAAGTTTCCCAAACCTCAAAATGCCTATAAATACACCCCTCACCACACCCACAATTCAGTTTTACAAACTTTGCCTCCCATGGAGGTGGTGAAGTAAGTTTGTGCTAGATTCTACGTTGATATGCGCTTCGCAGCAGGCCGAAGCCCGGTTTTCCTCTCAGAGTGCAGTGAATGTCAGAGGGATGTGAAGAGAGTATTGCCTATTTGAATACAATGGTCTTCCTCTAGGGGATCTATTTCATAGGTTCTCTGTTATCGGTCGTAGAGATTTCTTCTCCTACCTCCCTTTTCAGATTGACGATATACTCTTATATACCATTACCTCTACTGATTCTCGTTTCAGTACTGGTTTGGCTATCTACTATATGTAGATGAGTGTCTTAGGGTAAGTAAGTCTTATTTTATTTATGACACTCTAAAGCTATGGTTGGGCTCTTTATATGTAAAGTTCTAAATATATGTGTTTAAACTTATATTTGCCATGATTCAGGATAATCAGTATTCCTTCATTCAGACTGTCAGTTTCATTATTTGGGATAATGCATATGAATAAATCTTTTTTTCTTACCTTAAAAATTTTCAATTGACTTTTTTCCCTGCGGGCTGTTAGGCTCGCGGGGGCAGAAAATGCTTCAATTTATTGCGTCATTCTTGGCGCAAACTTTTTTGGCGCAAAATTTTGTCATTTCCGGCGCCATAGTTGATGCCGGAAGTTTGTTTGTGGTTGCGTCATTTTTGACGTATATGTGTTACAGACGTTTTTTTGCGCCAAAAAATGTGGGCGTCGTTTTTCGGCGTCAGAGGATGTGGTATCATACTTGGCACCAAAAAATATGGGCGTTGTACTTGGCGCCAATAATGTGGGCGTCATACTTGGCGCCAAAAATGTGGGCGTCATTCTTGTCTCCACCTTTTTTCACATTATTTAAGTCTCACTTTTTCATTGCTTCTGGTTGCTAGAGGCTTGTTTATTTGGCATTTTTTCCCATTCCTGAAACTGTCATTTAAGGAATTTGATCATTTTGCTTTATATGTTGTTTTTTTCTATTACATATTGCAAGATGTCACAACCTGACCCTGGATCAGAATCTACTTCTGGAAAGACGCTGCCTGATGCTGGTTCTTCCAAAGTTAAGTGCATTTGTTGTAAACTTTTGGTAACTGTTCCTCCGGCTGTAGTTTGTGTTAGTTGTCATGATAAACTTTCTAATGCAGATAGTGTCTCCATTAGTAATAATCCTTTACCTATTGTTTTTCCTTCAACATCTAATGTTCAGGATGTTCCTGTTAATGTAAAAGAATTTGTTTCTAATTCTATTAGGAAGGCTCTGTCTGTTATTCCTCCTTCCAGTAAACGTAAAAGGTCTTTTAAAACTTCTCATATTTCAGATGAATTTTTAAGTGACCGCCATCATTCTGACTTATCTGTTTCTGATGAGGATCTATCTGGTTCAGAAGATTCTGCTTCAGATATTGACACTGATAAATCTTCATATTTATTTAAGATGGAGTTTATTCGTTCTTTACTTAAAGAAGTGTTGATTGCATTAGATATGGAGGAGTCTAGTCCTCTTGATACTAAATCTACTAAGCGTTTAAATTCGGTTTTTAAACCTCATGTAGTTATTCCAGAAGTTTTTCCAGTTCCTGATGCTATTTCAGAAGTAATTTCTAGGGAATGGAATAGTCTGGGTACTTTTTGGGACAAAATCCCTAAAGTTGAAGGGGCTATCTCTACTCTTGCTAAACGTACTACTATTCCTACGGCGGATAGTACTTCCTTTAAGGATCCTTTAGATAGGAAGCTTGAATCCTTTCTAAGGAGAGCTTATTTATGTTCAGGTAATCTTCTTAGACCTGCTATTCTTTGGCTGATGTTGCTGCAGCTTCTACTTTCTGGTTGGAGGCTTTAGCGCAACAAGTGTCAGACCATAATGCTTATAGCATTGTTAAACTTCTTCAACATGCTAATAACTTTATTTGTGATGCCATTTTTTATATCATTAGAATTGATGTCAGGTATATGTCTTTAGCTATTTTATCTAGAAGAGCTTTATGGCTTAAATCTTGGAATGCAGATATGACTTCTAAGTCAACTTTGCTTTCTCTTTCTTTCCAAGGTAATAAATTATTTGGTTCACAGTTGGATTCTATTATTTCAACTGTTACTGAGGGGAAAGGAACCTTTTTGCCTCAGGACAAAAAATCTAAAGGTAAATATAGGGCTGCTAATCGTTTTCGTTCCTTTCGTCAGAATAAGGAACAGAAGCCTGACGCTTCCCCTAAAGGAACGGTTTCCGTTTGGAAACCTTCTCCAGTCTGGTTTAAATCCAAGCCTTTTAGAAACTCAAAACCAGCTCCCAAATCCGCATGAAGGTGCGGCCCTCATTCCAGCACAGCTGGTAGGGGGCAGGTTACGATTTTTCAAAGATATTTGGATCAATTCGATTCACAGTCTTTGGATTCAGAACATTGTTTCACAAGGGTACAGAATAGGTTTCAAGGTAAGGCCGCCTGTGAGAAGATTTTTTCTCTCACACATTCCAGTAAACCCAGTGAAGGCTCAGGCGTTTCTGAAATGTGTTTCAGACCTAGAGTCGGCTGGGGTAATTGTGCCAGTTCCAGTTCTGGAACGGGGTCTGGGGTTTTACTCAAATCTATTCATTATACCAAAGAAGGAGAATTCCTTCAGACCAGTTCTGGATCTAAAAATATTGAATCGTTATGTAAGGATACCAACATTCAAAATGGTGACTATAAGGACTATTCTGCCTTTTGTTCAGCAAGGGCATTATATGTCTACAATAGACTTACAGGATGCATATCTTCATATTCCAATTCATCCAGATCACTATCAGTTCCTGAGATTCTCTTTTCTAGACAAGCATTACCAGTTTGTTGCCCTTCCGTTTGGCCTAGCAACAGCTCCAAGGATCTTTTCAAAGGTTCTCGGTGCCCTTCTCTCTGTAATTTAGAGAACAGGGTATTGCGGTATTTCCTTATTTGGACGATATCTTGGTACTTGCTCAGTCTTTACATTCTGCAGAATCTCATACGAATCAACTTGTGTTGTTTCTTCAAAGACATGGTTGGAGGATCAATTTACCAAAGAGTTCCTTGATTCCTCAGACAAAGGTAACCTTTTTGGGTTTTCAAATAGATTCAGTGTCCATGACTTTGTCTCTAACAGAAAAGAGACGTCTGAAGTTGGTTTCAGCTTGTCGAAACCTTCAGTCTCAATCATTCCCTTCGGTAGCTTTGTGTATGGAAATTCTAGGTCTCATGATTGCTGCATCGGACGCGTTCCCCTTTGCTCGCTTTCACATGAGACCTCTCCAGCTTTGTATGCTGAACCAGTGGTGCAGGGATTATACAAAGATATCACAATTAATATCCTTAAATCCCAATGTTCGATCTTCTCTGACTTGGTGGTTGAATCACCATCGTCTAATTCAAGGGGCCTCTTTTGTTCGTCCAACCTGGACTGTGATCTCAACAGATGCGAGTCTTTCAGGTTGGGGAGCTGTATGGGGATCTCTGACAGCGCAGGGGGGTTGGGAATTTCAGGAGGCGAAATTACCAATCAACATTTTGGAACTCCGTGCGATTTTCCGAGTTCTTCAGTTCTGGCCTCTTCTGAAGAGAGAATCGTTTATTTGTTTTCAGACGGACAATGTCACAACCGTGGCATATGTCAATCATCAAGGTGGGACTCTCAGTCCTCAGGCTATGAAAGAAGTATCTTCGATACTTGTATGGGCGGAATCCAGCTCCTGTCTAATCTCTGCGGTTCACATACCAGGTGTAGACAATTGGGAAGCGGATTATCTCAGCCGCCAGACGTTACATCCGGGCGAATAGTCTCTTCACCCACAGGTATTTCTTCAGATTGTTCAAATCTGGGGACTTCCAGAAATAGATCTGATGGCCTCTCATCTAAACAAGAAACTTCCCAGGTATCTGTCCAGATCCAGGGATCCTCAGGCGGAAGCAGTGGACGCGTTGTCGCTTCCTTGGAATTATCAACCTGCTTATATCTTTCCGCCTCTAGTTCTTCTTCCAAAAGTGATTTCCAAAATTCTAATGGAACGTTCGTTTGTATTGCTGGTGGCTCCAGCATGGCCTCACAGGTTTTGGTATGCGGATCTCATTCGGATGGCAAGTTGCCAACCTTGGACACTTCCGTTAAGGCCAGACCTTCTATCTCAAGGCCCATTTTTCCATCAGGATCTCAAATCATTAAATTTGAAGGTATGGAGATTGAACGCTTGATTCTTAGTCATAGAGGTTTCTCTGACTCAGTGATTAATACTATGATACAGGCTCGTAAATCTGTGTCTAGGAAGATTTATTACCGAGTCTGGAAGACTTACATTTCTTGGTGTTCTTCTCATAAATTCTCTTGGCATTCTTTTAGAATTCCTAGAATTTTACAGTTTCTTCAGGATGGTTTGGATAAGGGTTTGTCTGCAAGCTCTTTGAAAGGTCAAATCTCTGCTCTTTCTGTTCTTTTTCACAGAAAGATTGCTAATCATCCTGATATCCATTGTTTTGTTCAGGCTTTGGTTCGTATCAAGCCTGTCATTAAGTCAATCTCTCCTCCTTGGAGTCTTAATTTGGTTCTGAGAGCTTTACAGACTCCTCCGTTTGAACCTATGCATTCTCTGGATATTAAATTACTTTCTTGGAAAGTATTGTTCCTTTTGGCCATCTCTTCTGCTAGAGGAGTTTCTGAGTTATCTGCTCTTTCTTGTGAATCTCCTTTTCTGATTTTTCATCAGGATAAGGCGGTGTTGCGGACTTCATTTACATTTTTACCTAAAGTTGTGAAATCTAACAACATTAGTAGAGAAATTGTTGTCCCTTCATTGTGTCCTAATCCTAAAAATTCTATGGAGAAATCTTTACATTCTTTGGATGTAGTAAGAGCGTTGAAATATTATGTTGAAGCTACTAAAGGTTTTAGAAAGACTTCTAGTCTATTTGTTATCTTTTCTGGTTCCAGGAAAGGTCAGAAGGCTTCTGCTATTTCCTTGGCATCTTGGTTAAAGTCTTTGATTCATCATGCTTATGTAGAGTCGGGTAAGTCCCTGCCTCAAAGGATTACGGCTCATTCTACTAGGTCAGTTTCTACTTCCTGGGCTTTTAGGAATGAAGCTACTGTTGATCAAATTTGCAAAGCAGCAACTTGGTCTTCTTTGCATACTTTTACTAAATTCTACCATTTTGATGTTTTTTCTTCTTCGGAAGCAGTTTTGGTAGAAAAGTACTTCAGGCAGCTGTTTCAGTTTGATTCTTCTGCTTATAATTTCAGTTTTTTTCATTATGAGATTAAAACTTTTTGATTTGGGTTGTGGATTATTTTCTCAGCGGAATTGGCTGTCTTTATTTTATACCTCCCTCTCTAGTGACTCTTGCGTGGAAGTTCCACATCTTGGGTATCTGCTATCCCATACGTCACTTGCTCATGGACTCTTGCTAATTACATGAAAGAAAACATAATTTATGTAAGAACTTACCTGATAAATTCATTTCTTTCATATTGGCAAGAGTCCATGAGGCCCACCCTTTTTGTGGTGTTATGATTTTTTTGTATAAAGCACAATTATTCCAATTCCTTATTTTTGATGCTTTCGCTCCTTTCTTATCACCCCACTTCTTGGCTATTCGTTAAACTGAATTGTGGGTTTGGTGAGGGGTGTATTTATATTTTATAGGCATTTTGAGGTTTGGGAAACTTTGCCCCTCCTGGTAGGAATGTATATCCCATACGTCACTAGCTAATGGACTCTTGCTAATATGAAAGAAATGAATTTATCAGGTAAGTTCTTACATAAATTATGTTTTTATCAAAGCGTGGTTTCTCCGAGTCGGTCATTGATACCTTAATACAGGCGCGAAAGACTGTCACCAGGAAAATCTATCATAAGATATGGTGTAAATATTTTCATTGGTGTGAATCCAAGGGTTACTCATGGAGTAAAGTCAGGATTCCTAGGATATTATCCTTTCTCCAAGAAGGATTGGAGAAGGGTTTGTCAGCTAGTTCCTTAAAGGGACAGATTTCTGCTCTGTCTATTCATTTGCACAAAGTCTGGCTGAGGTTCCAGATGTTCAGGCGTTTTGTCAGGCTTTAGTTAGAATCAAGCCTGTGTTTAAAGCTGTTGCTCCGCCATGGAGTTTAAATTTAGTTCTTAAAGTTCTTCAAGGGGTTCCGTTTGAACCTTTGCATTCCATAGATATTAAGCTCTTATCTTGGAAAGTTCTGTTTTTAGTAGCTATCTCCTCGGCCCGAAGAGTTTCGGAGTTATCTGCTTTACAATGTGATTCCCCTTATCTCATTTTCCATGCAGATAAGGTAGTGTTACGTACCAAACCTGGTTTTCTGCCTAAGGTGGTATCTAATAAAAATATCAATCAGGAGATTGTTGTTCCGTTACTGTGTCCTAATCCTTCTTCAAAGAAGGAACGTCTATTACACAATCTTGACGTGGTTCGCGCTTTAAAGTTTTATTTACAAGCTACTAAAGATTTTCGTCAAACATCTGCATTGTTTGTTTTCTACTCTGGACAGAGGAGAGGCCAAAAGGCTTCGGCAAATTCTCTTTCTTTTTGGCTAAGAAGTATAATCCGCTTAGCTTATGAGACTGCTGGCCAGCAGCATCCTGAAAGAATTCTATTAGAGCGGTAGCTTCCACATGGGCTTTTAAGAATGAGGCTTCTGTTGAACAGATTTGTAAGGCGGCGACTTGGTCTTCGCTTCATACTTTTTCTAAATTCTACAAATTTGATACTTTTGCTTCTTCGGAGGCTATTTTTGGGAGAAAGGTCTTGCAGGCAGTGGTGCCTTCCGTTTAAGCGCCTGCCTTGTCCCTCCCTTCATCCGTCTCCTATAGCTTTGGTATTGGTATCCCATAAGTAATGGATGATCCGTGGACTGGATACACCTTACAACAGAAAACAAAATTTATGCTTACCTGATAAATTTATTTCTCTTGTGGTGTATCCAGTCCACGGCCCGCCCTGTCATTTTAAGGCAGGTGTTTTTTATTTTTAAACTACAGTCACCACTGCACCCTATAGTTTCTCCTTTCTCTTGCTTGTCTTCGGTCGAATGACTGGAGGTGGCAGTTAGGGGAGGAGCTATATAGACAGCTCTGCTGTGGGTGATCCTCTTGCAGCTTCCTGTTGGGAAGGAGAATATCCCACAAGTAATGGATGATCCGTGGACTGGATACACAACAAGAGAAATAAATTTATCAGGTAAGCATAAATTTTGTTATATCTCATAAAAACCTCTACACAAGGCATAGGGATCATATCAGTGTTCAAATGTAACTATCGCTAATTTTGAAAAAAAAAAATGGTTTGGAAATAGTAAAGTGCTACTTGTACTTATTGCCCTATAACTTGCAAAAAAACATTGGGTGATTCTAAACTCCGGACAAAATTTAGAAACTATTTAGCATGGTTGTTGTTTGGTGGTTGTAGATGTGTAACAGATTTTGGGGGTCAAAGTTAGAAAAAGTGTTTTTTTTCAATTTTTTCCTCATATTTTATAATATTTTTATAGTAAATTATAAGATATGATGAAAATAGTGGTATCTTTAGAAAGTCCATTTAATGGCGAGAAAAAGGGTATATAATATGTGTGGGTACAGTAAATGAGTAAGAGGAAAATTACAGCTAAACACAAACACAGCAGAAATGTAAAAATAGCCCTGGTCCTTAAGGGTTAGAAATTGAAAACTGGCCTTGTCCTTAAGGGGTTAAAGGAATACTAAAACCATTTTTTTCTTTCATGATTCAGATAGAGCATGCAATTTTAAGCAACTTTCTAATTTATTCATATTATCATTTTTTCTTCATTCTCTTGCTATCTTTATTTAAAAAAGCTGAAATTTAAAGCATAGTAGCAGGCCCATTTTAGGTTCAGCACCCTGGATAGCGCTTGCTTATTGGTGGCTACATTTATTACAGGTTTGCAAAAAGCAGGTTTGTGCGGGAGATATGGTTGCGTTGAGCTCCATACCTCACACAAATACAAGCGCTGCTTTGATGTGCTCATGCACGATTTCCCCATAGACATCAATGGGGAGAGCCGGCAAAAAAAAAAAAAAAAACCTAACACCTGCGATCGCGGAAACAAAAGCTCCATAACGCAGCCCCATTGATGTCTATGGGGAAATAATAAGTTACGTTTAAACCTAACACCCTAATATAAACCCCGAGTCTAAACACCCCTAATCTGCTGCCCCCTACATCGCCGCCCCCTACATAATGTTATTAACCTCTAATCTGCCGCCCCCAACATCGCCGCCACCAAAGTTCATACTGTACTGTACTGATTGAGCTTTCATCAGATTGTATCAGCCAATGGGATGAAAGCTCAACCCTATTGGCTGATTGCAACAGCCGATAGGATTTTTTACCCTTTTATTCCTATTGGCTGATAGAATTCTATCAGCCAATCGGAATGTAAGGGACACCATCTTGGATGACGTACCTTAAAGGGAAACTTCATTCTTCGTTGACCATCAGAAGAAGAGGATGCTCCGTGCCGGATGTCTTTAAGATGGACCCGCTCCGCGCCGGATGGATGAAGATAGAAGATGCCATCTTGATGAAGATAGAAGATGCCATCTGGATGAAGTCTTCTGCCCGCTTGGATGAGCACATAAGGATGGATGTCCGGTCTTCGAAAACTGTAAGTGGATCATCTGGGTTAGTGTTAGGTTTTTTTAAGGGTTTATTGGGTGGGTTTTATTTTTAGCTTAGGGTTTGGGCAGTAAAAGAGCTAAATGCCCTTTTAAGGGCAATGCCCATCCAAATGCCATTTTCAGGGCAATGGTTAGCTTAGGTTTATTTAGATTTTGTGGTTCTGTGGGTGGTGGGTTTTACTGTTGGGGGGGGCTGTTTGTATTTTTTTTTACAGGTAAAAGAGCCGATTCCTTTGGGGCAATGCCCCGCGAAAGGCCCTTTTAAGGGCCATCGGCAGTTTAGTGTAGGCTAGGGTTTTTTTTATTTTGATAGGGCTATTATATTAGGAGTAATTCGTTTTTATTTTTGATAATTTCATTTTTTATTTTGTGTAATTTAGTGCTTATTTTTTTTTGTAATTTAGATAAATGTATTTTATTAATTTAATTTATTTTATTTTATTGTAATGTTAGGTTTTAGTGTAAGGCAGGTTAGGTTTTATTTTACAGGTAACTTTGTATTTATTTATTTTAGCTAGGTAGTTAGTAAATAGTTAATAACTATTTACTAACTAGTCTACCTAGTTAAAATAAATACAAACTTGCCTGTGAAATAAAAATAAAACCTAAGATAGATACAATGTAACTATTAGGTTTTATTTTATAGGTATTTAGTTTTAAATCGGAATTATTTAGGTAATAATTGTAAGTTTTATTTAGATTTAGTTAATTATATTTAAGTTAGGGGTTGTTAGGGTTAGGGTTCGTTAGGGTTAGGATTAGGTTTAGGGGTTATTATAGAGGCGGTGTGGGCGGACGGCACATTAGGGGTTAATAATCTTTAAATATTGTTTGCAATGCTGGAGGGCGGCGGTTTAGGTGTTAATAGGTTTATTATAGTGGCGACGATGTCGGGAAGCGGCAGAATAGGGGTTAATACATTTTTTCAGTGGCGGCGATGTCCGGAGCGGCAGATTAGGGGTTAATAATTGTATTATAGTGTTTGCGATGCAGTAGGGCCTCAGTTTAGGGGTTAATAGGTAGTTAATGGGTGTTAGTGTACTTTGTGACAGTTTAGTTATGAGTTTTATGTTACAGCTTTGTAACGCAAAACCCATAACTACTGACTTTAGATGGCGGTACAAATCTTGTGGGTATAGGCTGTAGCGCTCACTTTTTGGCCTCCCAACAAAACTTGTAATACCGGCGCTATGGAAGTCCCATTGAAAAAGGACTTTTCTTAAAGTGCGGTACTGACGTTGCGTGACGGCCAAAAAAGTGTGCGGTACAGCTATTCTGACAAGACTTGTAATGGCGGTGTTAGGGTAAAAGCATCGTTATGGGCCATAACAATGCTTTTTTACTCATAACGCCAAACTCCTAATCTGGCTGACTGTTATTTAAGTAACAAAAACACTTTAAATACAAATTATAGTATTTAACAGTTTCATACATATAATAAACTGCATACACATGTATAATATACCCATATCCCCCAGCTCCTATTAATATTAAGGTGTGTTTTGGTACTTTATTAAAGGGACAGTCTTCTCCAGATGTTTTATTGTTTAAAAAGATAGATAATTCCTTTATTACCCATTCCCCAGGTTTGCATTACCAATTACCTTGTATCTAAGCCTCTGCAGACTGCCCCCTTATTTCAGTTCTTTTGACAGATTTGCATTTTAACTAATCAGTGCCCTCTCATAAGTAACTCCACAGGCGTGAGCACAATGTTATCTATATGGCACACATGAACTAGCGCTGTCTAGCTGTGAAAACTGTCAAAATGCACTGAGATAAGAGGCGGCCTTCAACAGCTTAGAAATCAGTTTATGAGCCTACCTAAGTTTAGCTTTTAACAAAGAACACCAAGAGAACAAAGCAAATTTGATAATAAAAGTAATTTGAAAGTTGTTTAAAATCCTCCATCTTAGGTGTAGCTTTTCACTTATACCAGTCTCGCCAGTCTTTAAGTGGCGAGATGATTCATTGTAAGAAACCTACTGCATGTACAGGGAAACTTAGTTTACATTTCTTTAATTTGTGTTACTACACAGAAACCATTATTACATTCGGTGAATGCACACTACATGCTTTGAATACACTCCCCCTCCCCACTGCCGAGATCCGAGTTCACTGGCTACGTGGGCAGATTTTTGATTAGACAGCAATCCATATGTTTCCTATGGAAGGAACATCTCCACTCGTCTGGATAGACAAGGTCATCCCACTTTTTTATAAAATATCACTGGACACACAAATTACAGGACTGGCAAAACAAAAAAGTCATATCTCATGGGTCTGATAATGGTTTTATCCTTGAGGCCTTAGACAGGAACTGGGGGATTGCAGAAGTCATTTTAGGTTTAGAGAAGCTAAGTGAATCTATATCAGTGGTGTAAATTCATTAACAGCATCTCCACCTCATCTGTCTGATCGTTAGTTTATTCTATGGAGCCTATTGCCTAAATATGGTCCATAAAAGAGCACAGTAACGGGTGAGATTGAAAAGGCTGTTAGTGAATCTAACCCATTATGTCACAGTCGCATACAGTTTTCTCTCTAATTTTTATTGCTGTAGCAGAAAAATCTGACAGCTGGTCAATTTGCAGACTTCTCTCTATCATTCCTAGCCTCTCATCTGCCCGCAGTACAGTTCAGGGACATGAATTATGACCCACACTGCACTGGTGACACTATGAGCCACCTCTCCCCTGTCCAGCTAATGATCTTGGCAGAGCATATACTGTCGTTTAGAGCCAAGCAATCCTGCACGTGAAAAATGTAACTTAAAATCCTCTTCATGATTCACCCTCAGGGTCACTGCTGATCCAACATTGACTATAAAAGATTTACTTGCTGAAGGGATATTAAAACATGAATGATGGCAGCTTTTTCCTGTGTTAGAGATCTAACCAGTTATTTTTTTTTATTTTTTTTTTTGAGAATGTGGCGGTGAATGCAAGATTAATATCACACATACACTTACTCACACACAAGGGCTTCTTTGTTCTGAAAGTGTCACACATACACCACATACACACACAAGGGGCTCCCTCACTCTGTCAGTGTCACACACACAAGGGGCTCCCTCAGTCTGTCAGTGTCACACACACAAGGGGCTCCCTCAGTCTGTCAGTGTCACACACACAAGGGGCTTCCTCAGTCTGTCAGTGTCACACACACACACAGGAGGGGGGCTCCCTCAGTCTGTCAGTGTCACACACAGGAGAGGGGCTCCTTCAGTCTGTCAGTGTCACACACACAGGAGAGGGGCTCCCTCAGTCTGTCAGTGTCACACACACAGGAGAGGGGCTCCCTCAGTCTGTCAGTGTCACACACACACAGGAGAGGGGCTCCCTCAGTCTGTCAGTGTCACACACACAGGAGAGGGGCTCCCTCAGTCTGTCAGTGTCACACACACAGGAGAGGGGCTCCCTCAGTCTGTCAGTGTCACACACACAGGAGAGGGGCTCCCTCAGTCTGTCAGTGTCACACACACAGGAGAGCGGCTCCCTCAGTCTGTCAGTGTCACACACACAGGAGAGGGGCTACCTCAGTCTGTCAGTGTCTCACACACACAAGAGAAGGGCTCCCTCAGTCTGTCAGTGTCACACACACAGGAGAGAGGCTCCCTCAGTCTGTCATTGTCACACACACAGGAGAGGGGCTCCCTCAGTCTGTCAGTGTCACACACACAGGAGAGGGGCTCCCTCAGTCTGTCAGTGTCACACACACAGGAGAGGGGCTTCCTCAGTCTGTCAGTGTCACACACACACACACACACAGGAGGGGGGGGTCCCTCAGTCTGTCAGTGTCACACACACACAGGAGAGGGGCTCTCTCAGTCTGTCAGTGTCACACGCAGGAGAGGGGCTCCCTCAGTCTGTCAGTGTCACACACACAGGAGAGGGGCTCCCTCAGTCTGTCAGTGTCACACACACAGGAGAGGGGCTCCCTCAGTCTGTCAGTGTCACACACACAGGAGAGGGGCTCCCTCAGTCTGTCAGTATCACACACACAGGAGAGGGGCTCCCTCAGTCTGTCAGTGTCACACACACAGGAGAGGGGCTCCCTCAGTCTGTCAGTGTCACACACACAGGAGAGGGGCTCCCTCAGTCAGTCAGTGTCACACACACACGAGAGGGGCTCCCTCAGTCTGTCAGTGTCACACACACACACACACACAAGAGAGGGGCTCCCTCAGTCTGTCAGTGTCACACACACAGGAGAGAGGCTACCTCAGTCTGTCAGTGTCACACACACAGGAGAGGGGCTCCCCCAGTCTGTCAGTGTCACACACACACACACACAGGAGAGGGGCTCCCTCAGTCTGTCAGTGTCACACACACACAGGGGAGGGGCTCCCTCAGTCTGTCAGTGTCACACACACAGGAGAGGGCTCCCTCAGTCTGTCAGTGTCACACACACAGGAGAGGGGCTCCCTCAGTCTATCAGTGTCACACACACAGGAGAGGGGCTCCCTCAGTCTGTCAGCGTAACACACACAGGAGAGGGGCTCCCTCAGTCTGTCAGTGTCACACACACAGGAGAGGGGCTCCCTCAGTCAGTCAGTGTCACACACAGGAGAGGGGCTCCCTCAGTCTGTCAGTGTCACACACACAGGAGAGGGGCTCCCTCAGTCTGTCAGTGTCACACACACACGAGAGGGGCTCCCTCAGTCTGTCAGTGTCACACACACACACACAAGAGAGGGGCTCCCTCAGTCTGTCAGTGTCACACACACAGGAGAGAGGCTACCTCAGTCTGTCAGTGTCACACACACAGGAGAGGGGCTCCCTCAGTCTGTCAGTGTCACACACACACACACACACAGGAGAGGGGCTCCCTCAGTCTGTCAGTGTCACACACACACAGGGGAGGGGCTCCCTCAGTCTGTCAGTGTCACACACACAGGAGAGGGCTCCCTCAGTCTGTCAGTGTCACACACACAGGAGAGGGGCTCCCTCAGTCTATCAGTGTCACACACACAGGAGAGGGGCTCCCTCAGTCTGTCAGCGTAACACACACAGGAGAGGGGCTCCCTCAGTCTGTCAGTGTCACACACACAGGAGAGGGGCTCCCTCAGTCAGTCAGTGTCACACACAGGAGAGGGGCTCCCTCAGTCTGTCAGTGTCACACACAGGAGAGGGACTCCCTCAGTCTGTCAGTGTCACACACACAGGAGAGGGGCTCCCTCAGTCTGTCAGTGTCACACACACAGGAGAGGGGCTCCCTCAGTCTGTCACTGTCACACACACAGGAGAGGGGCTCCCTCAGTCTGTCAGTGTCACACACACAGGAGAGGGGCTCCCTCAGTCTGTCAGTGTCACACACACAGGAGAGGGGCTCCCTCAGTCTGTCAGTGTCACACACACAGGAGAGGGGCTCCCTCAGTCTGTCAGTATCACACACACACACAGGAGAGGGGCTCCCTCAGTCTGTCAGTGTCACACACACACAGGAGAGGGGCTCCCTCAGTCTGTCAGTGTCACACACACAGGAGAGGGGCTTCCTCAGTCTGTCAGTGTCACACACACACACACAGGAGGGGGGCTCCCTCAGTCTGTCAGTGTCACACACACACAGGAGACGGGCTCTCTCAGTCTGTCAGTGTCACACGCAGGAGAGGGGCTCCCTCAGTCTGTCAGTGTCACACACACAGGAGAGGGGCTCCCTCAGTCTGTCAGTGTCACACACACACACACAGGAGGGGGGCTCCCTCAGTCTGTCAGTGTCACACACACACAGGAGAGGGGCTCTCTCAGTCTGTCAGTGTCACACGCAGAAGAGGGGCTCCCTCAGTCTGTCAGTGTCACACACACAGGAGAGGGGCTCTCTCAGTCTGTCAGTGTCACACACACAGGAGAGGGGCTCCCTCAGTCTGTCAGTGTCACACACACACACACACAGGAGGGGGGCTCCCTCAGTCTGTCAGTGTCACACGCAGGAGAGGGGCTCCCTCAGTCTGTCAGTATCACACACACACACAGGAGAGGGGCTCCCTCAGTCTGTCAGTGTCACACACACACAGGAGAGCGGCTCCCTCAGTCTTTCAGTGTCACACACACACACACAGGAGAGGGGCTCCCTCAGTCTGTCAGTGTCACACACACACACACACACACACACACACACACAGGAGAGGGGCTCCCTCAGTCTGTCAGTGTCACACACACAGGAGAGGGGCTTCCTCAGTCTGTCAGTGTCACACACACACACACAGGAGGGGGGCTCCCTCAGTCTGTCAGTGTCACACACACACAGGAGAGGGGCTCTCTCAGTCTGTCAGTGTCACACGCAGGAGAGGGGCTCCCTCAGTCTGTCAGTGTCACACACACAGGAGAGGGGCTCTCTCAGTCTGTCAGTGTCACACACACAGGAGAGGGGCTCCCTTAGTCTGTCAGTGTCACACGCAGGAGAGGGGCTCCCTCAGTCTGTCAGTGTCACACACACAGGAGAGGGGCTCTCTCAGTCTGTCAGTGTCACACACACAGGAGAGGGGCTCCCTCAGTCTGTCAGTGTCACACACACAGGAGAGGGGCTCCCTCAGTCTGTCAGTGTCACACACACAGGAGAGGAGCTCCTTCAGTTTGGCAGTGTCACACACACAGGAGAGGGGCTCCCTCAGTCTGTCAGTGTCACACACACACAGGAGAGGGGATCCCTCAGTCTGTCAGTGTCACACACACACACACACAGGAGAGGGGCTCCCTCAGTCTGTCAGTGTCACATACACAGGAGAGGGGCTCCCTCAGTCTGTCAGTGTCACACACACACAGGAGAGGGGCTCCCTCAGTCTGTCAGTGTCACACACACAGGAGAGGGGCTCCCTCAGTCTGTCAGTGTCACACACACGGGAGAGGGGCTCCTTCAGTTTGGCAGTGTCACACACACAGGAGAGGGGCTCCCTCAGTCTGTCAGTGTCACACACACAGGAGAGCGGCTCCCTCAGTCTGTCAGTGTCACACACACACAGGAGAGGGGCTCCCTCAGTCTGTCAGTGTCACATACACAGGAGAGGGGCTCCCTCAGTCTGTCAGTGTCACACACACAGGAGAGGGGCTCCCTCAGTCTGTCAGTGTCACACACACAGGAGAGGGGCTCCCTCAGTCTGTCAGTGTCACACACACATGAGAGGGGCTCCCTCAGTCTGTCAGTGTCACACACACAGGAGAGGGGCTCCCTCAGTCTGTCAGTGTCACACACACATGAGAGGGGCTCCCTCAGTCTGTCAGTGTCACACACACAGGAGAGGGGCTCCCTCAGTCTGTCAGTGTCACACACACAGGAGAGGGGCTCCCTCAGTCTGTCAGTGTCACACACACAGGAGAGGGGCTCCCTCAGTCTGTCAGTGTCATACACACAGGAGAGGGGCTCCCTCAGTCTGTCAGTGTCACACACACAGGAGAGGGGCTCCCTCAGTCTGTCAGTGTCACACACACAGTAGATGGCTCCCTCAGTCTGTCAGTGTCACACACACACACAGGAGAGGGGCTCCCTCAGTTTGTCAGTGTCACACACACAAGAGAGGGCTCCCTCAGTCTGTCAGTGTCACACACACACAAGAGAGGGACTCCCTCAGTCTGTCAGTGTCACACACACACAGGAGAGGGGTTCCCTCAGTCTGTCAGTGCCACACACACTGACACACAAGAGAGGGGCACCCTCAGTCTGTCAGTGTCACAGACACAGGAGAGGGGCTCCCTCAGTCTGTCAGTGTCACACACACAGTAGAGGGGCTTCCTCAGTCTGTCAGTGTCACACACACAGGAGAGGGCTCCCGCAGTCTGTCAGTGTCACACACACAGGAGAGGGGCTCCCTCAGTCTGTCAGTGTCACACACACAGGAGAGGGGCTCCCTCAGTCTGTCAGTGTCACACACACAGGAGAGGGGCTTCCTCAGTCTGTCAGTGTCACACACACACAGTAGAGGGTCTCCCTCAGTCTGTCAGTGTCACACACACACAAGAGTAGGGCTCCCTCAGTCTGTCAGTGTCACACACACAGGAGAGGGCTCCCGCAGTCTGTCAGTGTCACACACACACAGTAGAGGGTCTCCCTCAGTCTGTCAATCTCACACACACAAGAGAGAGACTCCCTCAGTCTGTCATTGTCACACACAAGAGAGCGGCTCCCTCAGTCTGTCAGTGTCACACACACAGGGGAGGGGCTCCCTCAGTCTGTCAGTGTCACACACACAGGGGAGGGGCTCCCTCAGTCTGTCAGTGTCACACACACAGGGGAGGGGCTCCCTCAGTCTGTCAATCTCACACACACAAGAGAGAGACTCCCTCAGTCTGTCATTGTCACACACAAGAGAGCGGCTCCCTCAGTCTGTCAGTGTCACACACACAGGGGAGGGGCTCCCTCAGTCTGTCAGTATCACACACACAAGAGAGAAACTCCCTCAGTCTGTCAGTGTCACACACACACAGGAGAGGGGCTCCCTCAGTCTGTCAGTGTCACACACACACAGGGGAGGTGCTCCCTCAGTCTGTCAGTGTCACACACACAGGAGAGGGGCTCCCTCAGTCTGTCAGTGTCACACACACAGGAGAGGGGCTCACTACAGTCTGTCAGTGTCACACACACAAGAGAGAGACTCCCTCAGTCTGTCAGTGTCACACACACAGGAGAGGGGCTCCCTCAGTCTGTCAGTGTCACACACACAGGAGAGGGGCTCCCTGCAGTCTGTCAGTGTCACACACACAAGAGAGAGACTCCCTCAGTCTGTCAGTGTCACACACACAGGAGAGGGGCTCCCTCAGTCTGTCAGTTGTCACACACACACAGGGGAGGGGCTCCCTCAGTCTGTCAGTGTCACACACACAGGAGAGGGGCTCCCTCAGTCTGTCAGTGTCACACACACAGGAGAGGTGCTCCCTCAGTCTGTCAGTGTCACTCACACACAGGAGAGGGCTACCTCAGTCTGTCAGTGTCAACACACACAGGGGAGGGGCTCCCTCAGTCTGTCAGTGTCACACACACACAGGAGAGGGGCTACCTCAGTCTGTCACTGTCACCACACACACAGGAGAGGGGCTCCCTCAGTCTGTCAGTGTCACACACACACAGGAGAGGGGCTACCACAGTCTGTCAGTGTCACACACACAGGAGAGGGGCTCCCTCAGTCTGTCAGTGTCACACACACACAGGAGAGGGGCTCTCTCAGTCTGTCAGTGTCACACACACAGGGGAGGGGCTCCCTCAGGTCTGTCAGTGTCACACACACACAGGAGAGGGGCTACCTCAGTCTGTCAGTGTCACACACACACAGGAGAGGGGCTCCCTCAGTCTGTCAGTGTCACACACACAGGAGAGGGGCTACCTCAGTCTGTCAGTGTCACAACACACAGGAGAGGGGCTCCCTCAGTCTGTCAGTGTCACACACACAGGAGAGGGGCTCCCTCAGTCTGTCAGTGTCACCACAACACACAGGGGAGGGGCTCCCTCAGTCTGTCAGTGTCACACACACACAGGAGAGGGGCTACCTCAGTCTTGTCAGTGTCACACACACAGGAGAGGGGCTCCTCAGTCTGTCAGTGTCGACACACAGGAGAGGGGCTTCCTCAGTCTGTCAGTGTCACACAACACACAGGGAGAGGGGCTCCCTTAGTCTGTCAAGTGTCACACACACAGGGGAGGGGCTACCCTCAGTCTGTCAGTGTCACACACACAGGAGAGGGGCTCCCTCAGTCTGTCACTTTCACACACACAGGAGAGGGGCTTCCTCAGTCTGTCAGTGTCACACACACACAGTAGAGGGTCTCCCTCAGTCTGTCAGTGTCACACACAGCACAAGAGTAGGGGTCCTCAGTCTTGTCAGTGTCACACACACAGGAGAGGGCCTCCCGCAGTCTGTCAGTGTCACACACACACAGTAGAGGGTCTCCCTCAGTCTGTCAATCTCACACGACACAAGAGAGAGACTCCCTCAGTCTGTCATTGTCACACACAAGAGAGCGGCTCCCTCAGGTCTTCAGTGTCACAGCACCACTAGGGGAGGGGCGTCCCATCACGTCTGTCAGTGTCACAGCTACACAACAGGGGAGGGGCTCCCTCAGTCTGGTCAGTGTCACACACACAGGGGAGGGGCTGTCAGTGTCACACACACAGGAGAGGGCTCCCGCAGTCTGTCAGCTATCACACACACAAGAGAGAGAACTCCCTCAGTCTGTCAGTGTCACACACACACAGGGAGAGGGCTCCCTCAGTCTGTCAGTATCACACACACAAGAGAGAAACTCCCTCAGTCTGTCAGTGTCACACACACACAGGGAGAGGGGCTCCTCAGTCTGTCAGTGTCACACACACCCACAGGGGAGGGGCTCCCTCAGTCTGTCAGTGGTCACACACACAGGAGAGGGGCTCCCTCAGTCTGTCAGTGTCACAGACACACAGAGAGGGCTCCCTCAGTCTGTCAGTGTCACACACACAAGACGAGAGACTCCCTCAGTCTGTCAGTGTCACACACACAAGAGAGCGGCTCCCTCAGTCTGTCAGTGTCACACACACAGGAGAGGGGCTCCCTCAGTCTCTCAGTCTGTCAGTGTCACACACACAAGGAGAGAGGCTCCCTCAGTCTGTCAGTGTCAACCACAACAGGAGAGGGGCTCCCTCAGTCTGTCAGTGGTCACACCACACACAGGAGAGGGGCTCCCTCAGTCTGTCAGTGTCACACACACAGGAGAGGGGCTCCCTCAGTCTGTCATTGTCACACACACAGGAGAGGGGCTCCCTCAGTCTGTCAGTGTCACACACACACGGGAGAGGGGCTCCCTCAGTCTGTCAGTGTCACACACACAGGAGAGGGTCCCTCAGTCTGTCAGTGCTCACACACACAGGAGAGGGGCTACCTCAGTCTGTCAGCTCGTCACACACACACAGGAGAGGGGCTCCCTCAGTCTGTCAGTGTCACCACACACAGGAGAGGGGCTCCCTCAGTCTGTCAGTGTCACACACACAGGAGAGGGGCTCCTCAGTCTGTCGTGTCACACACACACTGGAGAGGGGCTCCCTCAGTCTGTTCAGTGTCACACACACACAGGAGATGGGCTCCTCAGTCTGTCAGTGTCACACACACCAGGAGAGGGGCTCCCTCAGTCTGTCAGTGTCCACACACACAGGAGAGGGGCATCCCTCAGTCTGTCAGTGTCACACACACAGGAGAGGGGCTCCCTCAGTCTGTCAGTGTCACACACACAGGAGAGGGGCTCTCTCAGTCTGTCAGTGTCACACACACAGGGAGAGGGCTCCCTCAGTCTGTCAGTGTCAACACACACAGGAGAGGGGCTCCTCAGTCTGTCAGTGTCACACACACACAGGAGAGGGGCTCCTCAGTCTGTCAGTGTCACACACACACAGGAGAGGGGCTCCCTCAGTCTGTCAGTGTCACACACACAGGAGAGGGGCTCCCTCAGTCTGTCAGTGTCACACACACACAGGAGAGGGGCTCCCTCAGTCTGTCAGTGTCACACACACACAGGGAGGGGCTCCCTCAGTCTGTCAGGTGTCACACACACACAGGAGAGGGGCTACCTCAGTCTGTCAGTGTCACACACACAGCGAGAGGGGCTCCCTCAGTCTGTCAGTGTCACACACAGGAGAGGGGCTTCCTCAGTCTGTCAGTGTCACACACACACAAGGAGTAGGGCTCCCTCAGTCTGTCAGTGTCACACCACACAGGAGAGGGCTCCCGCAGTCTGTCAGTGTCACACACACACAGTAGAGGGTCTCCCTCAGTCTGTCAATCTCACACACACAAGAGAGAGACTCCCTCAGTCTGTCATTGTCACACACAAGAGAGCGGGCTCCCTCAGTCTGTCAGTGTCACACACACAGGGAGGGGGCTCCCTCAGTCTGTCAGTGTCACACACACAGGGAGGGGCTCCCTCAGTCTGTCAGTGTCACACACACAGGGGAGGGGCTCCCTCAGTCTGTCAGTGTCACACACACAGGAGAGGGGCTCCCTCAGTCTGTCAGTGTCACACACACAAGAGAGAAACTCCCTCAGTCTGTCAGTGTCACACACACACAGGAGAGGGGCTCCCTCAGTCTGTCAGTGTCACACACACACAGGGGAGGTGCTCCCTCAGTCTGTCAGTGTCACACACACAGGAGAGGGGCTCCCTCAGTCTGTCAGTGTCACACACACAGGAGAGGGCTCCCTCAGTCTGTCAGGGTCACACACACAAGAGAGAGGACTCCCTCAGTCTGTCAGTGTCACACACACAGGAGAGGGGCTCCCTCAGTCTGTCAGTGTCACACACACAGGAGAGGGGCTCCCTCAGTCTGTCAGTGTCACACACACAAGAGAGAGACTCCCTCAGTCTGTCAGTGTCACACACACAGGAGAGGGGCTCCCTCAGTCTGTCAGTGTCACACACACACAGGGGAGGGGCTCCCTCAGTCTGTCAGTTCACACACACAGGAGAGGGGCTCCCTCAGTCTGTCATGTCACACACACAGGAGAGGTGCTCCCTCAGTCTGTCAGTGTGCACTCACACACAGGAGAGGGGCTACCTCAGTCTGTCAGTGTCACACACACAGGGAGGGGCTCCCTCAGTCTGTCAGTGTCACACACACACAGGAGAGGGGCTACCTCAGTCTGTCACTGTCACACACACACACAGGAAGATGGGCTCCCTCAGTCTGTCAGTGTCACTCACACACAGGAGAGGGGCTCCCTCAGTCTGTCAGTGTCACACACACAGGAGAGGGGCCTCCCTCAGTCTGTCAGTGTCACACACACAGGGAGAGGGGCTCCCTCAGTCTGTCAGTGTCACACACACAGGAGAGGGGCTGCGCCTCAGTCAGTCAGTGGTCACACACAGGAGAGGGGCTCCCTCAGTCTGTCAGTGTCACACACACAGGAGAGGGGCTCCCTCAGTCTGTCAGTGTCACACACACACGAGAGGGGCTCCCTCAGTCTGTCAGTGTCACATACACACACACACAAAGAGAGGGGCTCCCTCAGTCTGTCAGTGTCACACACACAGGAGAGAGGCTACCTCAGTCTGTCAGTGTCACACACACAGGAGAGGGGCTCCTCAGTCTGTCAGTGTCACACTCACACACCACACAGGAGAGGGGCTCCCTCAGTCTGTCAGTGTCACACACACACAGGGGAGGGGCTCCCTCAGTCTGTCAGTGTCACACACACAGGGAGGGGCTCCCTCAGTTGTCAGTGTCACACACACAGGAGAGGGGCTCCCTCAGTCTAGTCAGTGTCACACACACAGGAAGAGGGCTCCCTCAGTTCTGTCGAGCGTAACACACACAGGAGAGGGGCTCCCTCAGTCTGTCAGTGTCACACACACTCAGAGAGGGCTCCCTCAGTCAGTCAGTGTCACACACAGGAGAGGGGCTCCCTCAGCTCTGTCAGTGTCACACACAGGGAGGGACCTCCCTCAGTCTGTCAGTGTCACACACACAGGAGAGGGGTCCCTCAGTCTGTCAGGTCACACACACAGGAGAGGGGCTCCCTCAGTCTGTCACTGTCACACACACAGGAGAGGGGCTCCCTCAGTCTGTCAGTGTCACACACACAGGAGAGGGGCTCCCTCAGTCTGTCAGTGTCACACACACAGGAGAGGGGCTCCCTCAGTCTGTCAGTGTCACACACACAGGAGAGGGGCTCCCTCAGTCTGTCAGTATCACACACACACAGGAGAGGGGCTCCCTCAGTCTGTCAGTGTCACACACACACAGGAGAGGGGCTCCCTCAGTCTGTCAGTGTCACACACACAGGAGAGGGGCTCTCCTCAGTCTGTCAGTGTCACACACACACACAGGAGGGGGGCTCCCTCAGTCTGTCAGTGTCACACACACACAGGAGACGGGGCTCTCTCAGTCTGTCAGTGTCACACGCAGGAGAGGGGCTCCCTCAGTCTGTCAGTGTCACACACACAGGAGAGGGGCTCCCTCAGTCTGTCAGTGTCACACACACACACACAGGAGGGGGGCTCCCTCAGTCTGTCAGTGTCACACACACACAGGAGAGGGGCTCTCTCAGTCCTGTCAGTGTCACACGCAGAAGAGGGGCTCCCTCAGTCTGTCAGTGTCACACACACAGGAGAGTGGCTCTCTCAGTCTGTCAGTGTTCACACACACAGGAGAGGGGCTCCCTCAGTCTGTCAGTGTCACACACACACACACACAGGAGGGGGGCTCCCTCAGTCTGTCAGTGTCACAACGCAGGAGAGGGGCTCCCTCAGTCTGGTCAGTATCACACACACACAGGAGAGGGGCTCCCGCAGTCTGTCAGTGTCACACACACACAGGAGAGGCGGGCTCCCTCAGTCTTCAGTGTCACACACAACACACACAGAGAGGGGCTCCCTCATCCTGTCAGTGTCACACACACACACACACACCACATTCACAGCACACACACACACAGGAGAGGGGCTCCCTCAGTCTGTCAGTGTCACACACACAGGAGAGGGGCTTCCTCAGTCCTGTCAGTGTCACACACACACACACAGGAGGTGGGCTCCCTCAGTCTGTCAGTGTCCACACACACACAGGAGAGGGGCTCACTCAGTCTGTCAGTGTCACACACCAGCAGGAGAGGGGCTCCCTCAGTCTGTCAGTGTCAACACACACAGGAGAGGGGCTCTCTCAGTCTGTCAGTGTCACACACACAGGAGAGGGGCTCCCTTAGTCTGTCAGTGACACACGCAGGAGAGGGGCTCCCTCAGTCTGTCAGTGTCACACACACAGGAGAGGGGGCTCTCTCAGTCTGTCAGTGTCACACACACAGGAGAGGGGCTCCCTCAGTCTGTCAGTGTCACACACACAGGAGAGGGGCTCCCTCAGTCTGTCAGTGTCACACACACAGGAGAGGAGCTCCTTCAGTTTGGCAGTGTCACACACACAGGAGAGGGGCTCCCTCAGTCTGTCAGTGTCACACACTCAGGAGAGGGGATCCCTCAGTCTGTCAGTGTCACACACACACACACACAGTAGAGGGGCTCCCTCAGTCTGTCAGTGTCACATACACAGGAGAGGGGCTCCCTCAGTCTGTCAGTGTCACACACACACAGAGAGAGGCTCCCTCAGTCTGTCAGTGTCACACACACAGGAGGAGGGGCTCCCTCAGTCTGTCAGTGTCACACACACAGGGAGAGGGGCTCCCTTCAGTCTGTCAGTGTCACACACACAGGGGAGGGGCTCCTCAGTCTCTCAGTGTCACACACACAGGAGAGGGGCTCCCTCAGTCTGTCAGTGTCACAGACACACAGGAGAGGGGCTCCCTCAGTCTGTCAGTGTCACACACACAGGAGAGGGGGCTCCCTCAGTCTGTCAGTGTCACACACACAGGAGAGGGGCTCCCTCAGGTCTGTCAGTGTCACACACACAGGAGAGGGGCTCCCTCAGTCTGTCAGTGTCACACACACACAGGGAGAGGGGCTCCCTCAGTCTGTCAGTGTCACACACACAGGAGAGGGGCTCCCTCAGTCTGTCAGTGTCACACACACATGGAGAGGGGCTCCCTCAGGTCTGTCAGTAGTCACACACACAGGAGAGGGGCTCCACTCAGTCTGTCATGTGTCACACACCACAGGAGAGGGGCTCCCTCGTCTGTCCAGTGTCCACACACACAGGAGAGGGGCTCCCGTCAGTCTGTCAGTGTCTATACACACCCGGAGAGACGGGCTACCCTCAGTCTGTCAGTGTCACACACACAGGAGAGGGCTCCCTCCAAGTCTGTCCAGTGTCACAGCTCACAGTAGATGGCTCCCTCAAGTCTGTCAGGGTTCACACACACACACATGGAGAAGGGGCTCCACTCAGTTTGTCATTAGTCCACACACACAAGAAGAGGCTTCCCTCAGCTCTGTCAGTGTCACACACACACAAGAGAGGGACTCCCTCAGGTCTGTCAGTGTCAACAACACACAGGCAGGAGAGGGTTCCCTCAGTCTGTCAGTGCCACACACACTGACCACACAGAGAGCGGCACCCCTCAGTCTGTCAGTGTCACAGACCACAGAGAGGGGCTCCCTCAGTCTGTCAGTGTCACACACACAGTAGAGGGGCTTCCTCAGTCTGTCAGTGTCACACACACAGGAGAGGGCTCCCGCAGTCTGTCAGTGTCACACACACAGGAGAGGGGCTCCCTCAGTCTGTCAGTGTCACACACACAGGAGAGGGGCTCCCTCAGTCTGTCAGTGTCACACACACAGGAGAGGGGCTTCCTCAGTCTGTCAGTGTCACACACACACAGTAGAGGGGCTCCCTCAGTCTGTCAGTGTCACACACACACACACAGTAAAGGGCTCCCTCAGTCTGTCAGTGTCACACACACAGGAGAGGGCTCCCTCAGTCTGTCAGTGTCACACACACACAGTAGAGGGTCTCCCTCAGTCTGTCAATCTCACACACACAAGAGAGAGACTCCCTCAGTCTGTCATTGTCACACACAAGAGAGCGGCTCCCTCAGTCTGTCAGTGTCACACACACAGGGGAGGGGCTCCCTCAGTCTGTCAGTGTCACACACACAGGGGAGGGGCTCCCTCAGTCTGTCAGTGTCACACACACAGGGGAGGGGCTCCCTCAGTCTGTCAATCTCACACACACAAGAGAGAGACTCCCTCAGTCTGTCATTGTCACACACAAGAGAGCGGCTCCCTCAGTCTGTCAGTGTCACACACACAGGGGAGGGGCTCCCTCAGTCTGTCAGTATCACACACACAAGAGAGAAACTCCCTCAGTCTGTCAGTGTCACACACACACAGGAGAGGGGCTCCCTCAGTCTGTCAGTGTCACACACACACAGGGGAGGGGCTCCCTCAGTCTGTCAGTGTCACACACACAGGAGAGGGGCTCCCTCAGTCTGTCAGTGTCACACACACAGGAGAGGGGCTCCCTCAGTCTGTCAGTGTCACACACACAAGAGAGAGACTCCCTCAGTCTGTCAGTGTCACACACACAGGAGAGGGGCTCCCTCAGTCTGTCAGTGTCACACACACAGGAGAGGGGCTCCCTCAGTCTGTCAGTGTCACACACACAAGAGAGAGGACTCCCTCAGTCTCTGTGTGTGTCACACACACAGGAGAGGGGCTCCCTCAGTCTGTCAGTGTCACACACACACAGGGGAGGGGCTCCCTCAGTCTGTCAGTGTCACACACACAGGAGAGGGGCTCCCTCAGTCTGTCAGTGTCACACACACAGGAGAGGTGCTCCCTCAGTCTGTCAGTGTCACTCACACACAGGAGAGGGGCTACCTCAGTCTGTCAGTGTCACACACACAGGGGAGGGGCTCCCTCAGTCTGTCAGTGTCACACACACACAGGAGAGGGGCTACCTCAGTCTGTCACTGTCACACACACACAGGAGAGGGGCTCCCTCAGTCTGTCAGTGTCACTCACACACAGGAGAGGGGCTACCTCAGTCTGTCAGTGTCACACACACAGGAGAGGGGCTCCCTCAGTCTGTCAGTGTCACACACACACAGGAGAGGGGCTCTCTCAGTCTGTCAGTGTCACACACACAGGGGAGGGGCTCCCTCAGTCTGTCAGTGTCACACACACACAGGAGAGGGGCTACCTCAGTCTGTCAGTGTCACACACACACAGGAGAGGGGCTCCCTCAGTCTGTCAGTGTCACACACACAGGAGAGGGGCTACCTCAGTCTGTCAGTGTCACACACACAGGAGAGGGGCTCCCTCAGTCTGTCAGTGTCACACACACAGGAGAGGGGCTCCCTCAGTCTGTCAGTGTCACACACACACAGGGGAGGGGCACCCTCAGTCTGTCAGTGTCACACACACACAGGAGAGGGGCTACCTCAGTCTGTCAGTGGTCACACACACAGGAGAGGGGCTCCCTCAGTCTGTCAGTGTCACACACAGGAGAGGGGCTCCTCAGTCTGTCAGTGTCACACACACACAGGAGAGGGGCTCCCTTAGTCTGTCAGTGTCACACACCACAGGGGAGGGGCTACCTCAGTCTGTCAGTGTCACACACACAGGAGAGGGGCTCCCTCAGTCTGTCAGCTTTCACACACACAGGAGAGGGGCTTCCTCAGCTGTCAGTGTCACACACACACAGTAGAGGGTCTCCCTCAGTCTGTCAGTGTCACACACACACAAGAGTAGGGGTCCCTCAGTCTGTCAGTGTCACACACACAGGAGAGGGCTCCCGCAGTCTGTCAGTGTCACACACACACAGTAGAGGGTCTCCCTCAGTCTGTCAATCTCACACACACAAGAGAGAGACTCCCTCAGTCTGTCATTGTCACACACAAGAGAGCGGCTCCCACAGTCTGTCAGTGTCACACACACAGGAGAGGGGCTCCCTCAGTCTGTCAGTGTCACACACACAGGGGAGGGGCTCCTCAGTCTGTCAGTGTCACACACACAGGGGAGGGGCTCCCTCAGTCTGTCAGTGTCACACACACAGGAGAGGGGCTCCCTCAGTCTGTCAGTATCACACACACAAGAGAGAAACTCCCTCAGTCTGTCAGTGTCACACACACACAGGAGAGGGGCTCCCTCAGTCTGTCAGTATCACACACACAAGAGAGAAACTCCCTCAGTCTGTCAGTGTCACACACACACAGGAGAGGGGCTCCCTCAGTCTGTCAGTGTCACACACACACAGGGGAGGGGCTCCCTCAGTCTGTCAGTGTCACACACACAGGGAGAGGGGCTCCCTCAGTCTGTCAGTGTCACAGACACACAGGAGAAGGGGCTCCCTCAGTCTGTCAGTGTCACACACACAAGAGAGAGACTCCCTCAGTCTGTCAGTGTCACACACACAGGAGAGGGGCTTCCTCAGTCTGTCAGGTGTCACACACACAGGAGAGGGGCTCCCTCAGTCTGTCAGTGTCACACACACAAGAGAGAGACTCCCTCAGTCTGTCAGTGTCACACACACAGGAGAGGGGCTCCCTCAGTCTGTCAGTGTCACACACACACAGGGAGGGGCTCACTCAGTCTGTCAGTGTCACACACACAGGAGAGGGGCTCCCTCAGTCGGTCAGTGTCACACACACAGGAGAGGGGCTCCCTCAGTCTGTCAGTGTCACTCACACACAGGAGAGGGGCTACCTCAGTCTGTCAGTGTCACACACATAGGGGAGGGGCTCCCTCAGTCTGTCAGTGTCACACACACACAGGAGAGGGGCTCCCTCAGTCTGTCAGTGTCACTCACACACAGGAGAGGGGCTACCTCAGTCTGTCAGTGTCACACACACAGGAGAGGGGCTCCCTCAGTCTGTCAGTGTCACACACACAGGAGAGGGGCTCTCTCAGTCTGTCAGTGTCACACACACAGGGGAGGGGGCTCCCTCAGTCTGTCAGTGTCACACACCACACAGGAGAGGGGCTACCCTCAGTCTGTCAGTGTCCACACCCACACAGGAGAGGGGCTCCCTCAGTTCTGTCAGTGTCACTCACACACAGGAGAGGGCTACCTCAGTCTGTCAGTGTCACACACATAGGAGAGGGGCTCCCTCAGTCTGTCAGTGTCACACACACAGGAGAGGGGCTCTCTCAGTCTGTCAGTGTCACACACACAGGGGAGGGGCTCCCTCAGTCTGTCAGTGTCACACACACACAGGAGAGGGGCTACCTCAGTCTGTCAGTGTCACACACACACAGGAGAGGGGCTCCCTCAGTCTGTCAGTGTCACACACACAGGAGAGGGGGCTACCTCAGTCTGTCAGTGTCACACACACAGGAGAGTGGGCTCCCTCAGTCTGTCAGTGTCACACACACAGGAGAGGGGCTCCCTCATCTGTCAGTGTCACACACACACAGGGGAGGGGCTCCCTCAGTCTGTCAGTGTCACACACACACAGGAGAGGGGCTACCTCAGTCCTGTCAGTGTCACACACACAGGAGAGGGGCTCCCTCAGTCTGTCAGTGTCACACACAGGAGAGGGGCTTCCTCAGTCTGTCAGTGTCACACACAACACAAGAGTAGGGGCTCCCTCAGTCTGTCAGTGTCACACACACAGGAGAGGGGCTCCCGCAGTCGTGTCAGTGTCACACACACACAGTAGAGGGTCTCCCTCAGTCTGTCAATCTCACACACACAAGAGAGAGACTCCCTCAGTCTGTCATTGTCACACACAAGAGAGCGCTCCCTCAGTCTGTCAGTGTCACACACACAGGGGAGGGGCTCACTCTGTCTGTCAGTGTCACACACACAGGGGAGGGGCTCCCTCAGTCTGTCAGTGTCACACACACAGGGGAGGGGCTCCCTCAGTCTGTCAGTGTCACACACACAGGAGAGGGGCTCCCTCAGTCTGTCAGTATCACACACACAAGAGAGAAACTCCCTCAGTCTGTCAGTGTCACACACACACAGGAGAGGGGCTCCCTCAGTCTGTCAGTGTCACACACACACAGGGGAGGTGCTCCCTCAGTCTGTCAGTGTCACACACACAGGAGAGGGGCTCCCTCAGTCTGTCAGTGTCACACACACAGGAGAGGGGCTCCCTCAGTCTGTCAGTGTCACACACACAAGAGAGAGACTCCCTCAGTCTGTCAGTGTCACACACACAGGAGAGGGGCTCCCTCAGTCTGTCAGTGTCACACACACAGGAGAGGGGCTCCCTCAGTCTGTCAGTGTCACACACACAAGAGAGAGACTCCCTCAGTCTGTCAGTGTCACACACACAGGAGAGGGGCTCCCTCAGTCTGTCAGTGTCACACACACACAGGGGAGGGGCTCCCTCAGTCTGTCAGTGTCACACACACAGGAGAGGGGCTCCCTCAGTCTGTCAGTGTCACACACACAGGAGAGGTGCTCCCTCAGTCTGTCAGTGTCACTCACACACAGGAGAGGGGCTACCTCAGTCTGTCAGTGTCACACACACAGGGGAGGGGCTCCCTCAGTCTGTCAGTGTCACACACACACAGGAGAGGGGCTACCTCAGTCTGTCACTGTCACACACACACACAGGAGAGGGGCTCCCTCAGTCTGTCAGTGTCACTCACACACAGGAGAGGGGCTACCTCAGTCTGTCAGTGTCACACACACAGGAGAGGGGCTCCCTCAGTCTGTCAGTGTCACACACACACAGGAGAGGGGCTCTCTCAGTCTGTCAGTGTCACACACACAGGGGAGGGGCTCCCTCAGTCTGTCAGTGTCACACACACACAGGAGAGGGGCTACCTCAGTCTGTCAGTGTCACACACACACAGGAGAGGGGCTCCCTCAGTCTGTCAGTGTCACACACACAGGAGAGGGGCTACCTCAGTCTGTCAGTGTCACACACACAGGAGAGGGGCTCCCTCAGTCTGTCAGTGTCACACACACAGGAGAGGGGCTCCCTCAGTCTGTCAGTGTCACACACACACAGGGGAGGGGCTCCCTCAGTCTGTCAGTGTCACACACACACAGGAGAGGGGCTACCTCAGTCTGTCAGTGTCACACACACAGGAGAGGGGCTCCCTCAGTCTGTCAGTGTCACACACAGGAGAGGGGCTTCCTCAGTCTGTCAGTGTCACACACACACAGGAGAGGGGCTCCCTTAGTCTGTCAGTGTCACACACACAGGGGAGGGGCTACCTCAGTCTGTCAGTGTCACACACACAGGAGAGGGGCTCCCTCAGTCTGTCACTTTCACACACACAGGAGAGGGGCTTCCTCAGTCTGTCAGTGTCACACACACACAGTAGAGGGTCTCCCTCAGTCTGTCAGTGTCACACACACACAAGAGAGGGGCTCCCTCAGTCTGTCAGTGTCACACACACAGGAGAGGGCTCCCGCAGTCTGTCAGTGTCACACACACACAGTAGAGGGTCTCCCTCAGTCTGTCAATCTCACACACACAAGAGAGAGACTCCCTCAGTCTGTCATTGTCACACACAAGAGAGCGGCTCCCCTCAGTCTGTCAGTGTCACACACACAGGGGAGGGGCTCCCTCAGTCTGTCAGTGTCACACACACAGGGGAGGGGCTCCCTCAGTCTGTCAGTGTCACACACACAGGGGAGGGGCTCCCTCAGTCTGTCAGTGTCACACACACAGGAGAGGGGCTCCCTCAGTCTGTCAGTATCACACACACAAGAGAGAAACTCCCTCAGTCTGTCAGTGTCACACACACACAGGAGAGGGGCTCCCTCAGTCTGTCAGTATCACACACACAAGAGAGAAACTCCCTCAGTCTGTCAGTGTCACACACACACAGGAGAGGGGCTCCCTCAGTCTGTCAGTGTCACACACACACAGGGGAGGGGCTCCCTCAGTCTGTCAGTGTCACACACACAGGAGAGGGGCTCCCTCAGTCTGTCAGTGTCACACACACACAGGAGAGGGGCTCCCTCAGTCTGTCAGTGTCACACACACAAGAGAGAGACTCCCTCAGTCTGTCAGTGTCACACACACAGGAGAGGGGCTTCCTCAGTCTGTCAGTGTCACACACACAGGAGAGGGGCTCCCTCAGTCTGTCAGTGTCACACACACAAGAGAGAGACTCCCTCAGTCTGTCAGTGTCACACACACAGGAGAGGGGCTCCCTCAGTCTGTCAGTGTCACATACACACAGGGGAGGGGCTCCCTCAGTCTGTCAGTGTCACACACACAGGAGAGGGGCTCCCTCAGTCTGTCAGTGTCACACACACAGGAGAGGGGCTCCCTCAGTCTGTCAGTGTCACTCACACACAGGAGAGGGGCTACCTCAGTCTGTCAGTGTCCACACACACAGGGGAGGGGCTCCCTCAGTCTGTCAGTGTCACACACACACAGGAGAGGAGCTACCTCAGTCTGTCAGTGTCACACACACACAAAGGAGAGGGGCTCCCTCAGTCTGTCAGTGTCACCACACACAGGAGAGGGGCTACCTCAGTCTGTCAGTGTCACACACACAGGAGAGGGGCTCCCTCAGTCTGTCAGTGTCACACACACAGGAGAGGGGCTCCCTCAGTCTGTCAGTGTCACACACAGTAGAGGGTCTCCCTCAGTCTGTCAATCTCACACACACAAGAGAGAGACTCCCTCAGTCTGTCATTGTCACACACACACAGAGAGGGGCTCCCTCAGTCTGTCAGTGTCACACACACAGGGAGGGGCTCCCTCAGTCTGTCAGTGTCACACACACAGGGAGGGGCTCCCTCAGTCTGTCAGTGTCACACACACAGGGGAGGGGCTCCCTCAGTCTGTCAGTGTCACACACACAGGAGAGGGGCTCCCTCAGTCTGTCAGTATCACACACACAGGAGAGAGGCTCCCTCAGTCTGTCAGTGTCACACACACACAGGAGAGGGGCTCCCTCAGTCTGTCAGTGTCACACACACACAGGAGAGGGGCTACCTCAGTCTGTCAGTGTCACACACACAGGAGAGGGGCTCCCTCAGTCTGTCAGTGTCACACACAGGAGAGGGGCTTCCTCAGTCTGTCAGTGTCACACACACACAAGAGTAGGGCTCCCTCAGTCTGTCAGTGTCACACACACAGGAGAGGGCTCCCGCAGTCTGTCAGTGTCACACACACACAGTAGAGGGTCTCCCTCAGTCTGTCAATCTCACACACACAAGAGAGAGACTCCCTCAGTCTGTCATTGTCACACACAAGAGAGCGGCTCCCTCAGTCTGTCAGTGTCACACACACAGGGGAGGGGCTCCCTCAGTCTGTCAGTGTCACACACACAGGGGAGGGGCTCCCTCAGTCTGTCAGTGTCACACACACAGGGGAGGGGCTCCCTCAGTCTGTCAGTGTCACACACACAGGAGAGGGGCTCCCTCAGTCTGTCAGTATCACACACACAAGAGAGAAACTCCCTCAGTCTGTCAGTGTCACACACACACAGGAGAGGGGCTCCCTCAGTCTGTCAGTGTCACACACACACAGGGGAGGTGCTCCCTCAGTCTGTCAGTGTCACACACACAGGAGAGGGGCTCCCTCAGTCTGTCAGTGTCACACACACAGGAGAGGGGCTCCCTCAGTCTGTCAGTGTCACACACACAAGAGAGAGACTCCCTCAGTCTGTCAGTGTCACACACACAGGAGAGGGGCTCCCTCAGTCTGTCAGTGTCACACACACAGGAGAGGGGCTCCCTCAGTCTGTCAGTGTCACACACACAAGAGAGAGACTCCCTCAGTCTGTCAGTGTCACACACACAGGAGAGGGGCTCCCTCAGTCTGTCAGTGTCACACACACACAGGGGAGGGGCTCCCTCAGTCTGTCAGTGTCACACACACAGGAGAGGGGCTCCCTCAGTCTGTCAGTGTCACACACACAGGAGAGGTGCTCCCTCAGTCTGTCAGTGTCACTCACACACAGGAGAGGGGCTACCTCAGTCTGTCAGTGTCACACACACAGGGGAGGGGCTCCCTCAGTCTGTCAGTGTCACACACACACAGGAGAGGGGCTACCTCAGTCTGTCACTGTCACACACACACACAGGAGAGGGGCTCCCTCAGTCTGTCAGTGTCACTCACACACAGGAGAGGGGCTACCTCAGTCTGTCAGTGTCACACACACAGGAGAGGGGCTCCCTCAGTCTGTCAGTGTCACACACACAGGAGAGGGGCTCTCTCAGTCTGTCAGTGTCACACACACAGGGGAGGGGCTCCCTCAGTCTGTCAGTGTCACACACACACACACAGGAGAGGGGCTACCTCAGTCTGTCAGTGTCACACACACACAGGAGAGGGGCTCCCTCAGTCTGTCAGTGTCACACGCACACAGTAGAGGGTCTCCCTCAGTCTGTCAATCTCACACACACAAGAGAGAGACTCCCTCAGTCTGTCATTGTCACACACAAGAGAGCGGCTCCCTCAGTCTGTCAGTGTCACACACACAGGGGAGGGGCTCCCTCAGTCTGTCAGTGTCACACACACAGGGGAGGGGCTCCCTCAGTCTGTCAGTGTCACACACACAGGGGAGGGGCTCCCTCAGTCTGTCAGTGTCACACACACAGGAGAGGGGCTCCCTCAGTCTGTCAGTATCACACACACAAGAGAGAAACTCCCTCAGTCTGTCAGTGTCACACACACACAGGAGAGGGGCTCCCTCAGTCTGTCAGTGTCACACACACACAGGGGAGGTGCTCCCTCAGTCTGTCAGTGTCACACACACAGGAGAGGGGCTCCCTCAGTCTGTCAGTGTCACACACACAGGAGAGGGGCTCCCTCAGTCTGTCAGTGTCACACACACAAGAGAGAGACTCCCTCAGTCTGTCAGTGTCACACACACAGGAGAGGGGCTCCCTCAGTCTGTCAGTGTCACACACACAGGAGAGGGGCTCCCTCAGTCTGTCAGTGTCACACACACAAGAGAGAGACTCCCTCAGTCTGTCAGTGTCACACACACAGGAGAGGGGCTCCCTCAGTCTGTCAGTGTCACACACACACAGGGGAGGGGCTCCCTCAGTCTGTCAGTGTCACACACACAGGAGAGGGGCTCCCTCAGTCTGTCAGTGTCACACACACAGGAGAGGTGCTCCCTCAGTCTGTCAGTGTCACTCACACACAGGAGAGGGGCTACCTCAGTCTGTCAGTGTCACACACACAGGGGAGGGGCTCCCTCAGTCTGTCAGTGTCACACACACACAGGAGAGGGGCTACCTCAGTCTGTCACTGTCACACACACACACAGGAGAGGGGCTCCCTCAGTCTGTCAGTGTCACTCACACACAGGAGAGGGGCTACCTCAGTCTGTCAGTGTCACACACACAGGAGAGGGGCTCCCTCAGTCTGTCAGTGTCACACACACAGGAGAGGGGCTCTCTCAGTCTGTCAGTGTCACACACACAGGGGAGGGGCTCCCTCAGTCTGTCAGTGTCACACACACACACAGGAGAGGGGCTACCTCAGTCTGTCAGTGTCACACACACACAGGAGAGGGGCTCCCTCAGTCTGTCAGTGTCACACACACAGGAGAGGGGCTACCTCAGTCTGTCAGTGTCACACACACAGGAGAGAGGCTCCCTCAGTCTGTCAGTGTCACACACACAGGAGAGGGGCTCCCTCAGTCTGTCAGTGTCACACACACACAGGGGAGGGGCTCCCTCAGTCTGTCAGTGTCACACACACACAGGAGAGGGGCTACCTCAGTCTGTCAGTGTCACACACACAGGAGAGGGGCTCCCTCAGTCTGTCAGTGTCACACACAGGAGAGGGGCTTCCTCAGTCTGTCAGTGTCACACACACACAGGAGAGGGGCTCCCTTAGTCTGTCAGTGTCACACACACAGGGGAGGGGCTACCTCAGTCTGTCAGTGTCACACACACAGGAGAGGGGCTCCCTCAGTCTGTCACTTTCACACACACAGGAGAGGGGCTTCCTCAGTCTGTCAGTGTCACACACACACAGTAGAGGGTCTCCCTCAGTCTGTCAGTGTCACACACACACAAGAGTAGGGCTCCCTCAGTCTGTCAGTGTCACACACACAGGAGAGGGCTCCCGCAGTCTGTCAGTGTCACACACACACAGTAGAGGGTCTCCCTCAGTCTGTCAATCTCACACACACAAGAGAGAGACTCCCTCAGTCTGTCATTGTCACACACAAGAGAGCGGCTCCCTCAGTCTGTCAGTGTCACACACACAGGGGAGGGGCTCCCTCAGTCTGTCAGTGTCACACACACAGGGGAGGGGCTCCCTCAGTCTGTCAGTGTCACACACACAGGAGAGGGGCTCCCTCAGTCTGTCAGTATCACACACACAAGAGAGAAACTCCCTCAGTCTGTCAGTGTCACACACACACAGGAGAGGGGCTCCCTCAGTCTGTCAGTATCACACACACAAGAGAGAAACTCCCTCAGTCTGTCAGTGTCACACACACACAGGAGAGGGGCTCCCTCAGTCTGTCAGTGTCACACACACACAGGGGAGGGGCTCCCTCAGTCTGTCAGTGTCACACACACAGGAGAGGGGCTCCCTCAGTCTGTCAGTGTCACACACACACAGGAGAGGGGCTCCCTCAGTCTGTCAGTGTCACACACACAAGAGAGAGACTCCCTCAGTCTGTCAGTGTCACACACACAGGAGAGGGGCTTCCTCAGTCTGTCAGTGTCACACACACAGGAGAGGGGCTCCCTCAGTCTGTCAGTGTCACACACACAAGAGAGAGACTCCCTCAGTCTGTCAGTGTCACACACACAGGAGAGGGGCTCCCTCAGTCTGTCAGTGTCACACACACACAGGGGAGGGGCTCCCTCAGTCTGTCAGTGTCACACACACAGGAGAGGGGCTCCCTCAGTCTGTCAGTGTCACACACACAGGAGAGGGGCTCCCTCAGTCTGTCAGTGTCACTCACACACAGGAGAGGGGCTACCTCAGTCTGTCAGTGTCACACACACAGGGGAGGGGCTCCCTCAGTCTGTCAGTGTCACACACACACAGGAGAGGAGCTACCTCAGTCTGTCACTGTCACACACACACACAGGAGAGGGGCTCCCTCAGTCTGTCAGTGTCACTCACACACAGGAGAGGGGCTACCTCAGTCTGTCAGTGTCACACACACAGGAGAGGGGCTCCCTCAGTCTGTCAGTGTCACACACACAGGAGAGGGGCTCTCTCAGTCTGTCAGTGTCACACACAGGAGAGGGGCTCCCTCAGTCTGTCAGTGTCACACACACACAGGAGAGGGGCTACCTCAGTCTGTCAGTGTCACACACACACAGGAGAGGGGCTCCCTCAGTCTGTCAGTGTCACACACACAGGAGAGGGGCTACCTCAGTCTGTCAGTGTCACACACACAGGAGAGGGGCTCCCTCAGTCTGTCAGTGTCACACACACAGGAGAGGGGCTCCCTCAGTCTGTCAGTGTCACACACACACAGGGGAGGGGCTCCCTCAGTCTGTCAGTGTCACACACACACAGGAGAGGGGCTACCTCAGTCTGTCAGTGTCACACACACAGGAGAGGGGCTCCCTCAGTCTGTCAGTGTCACACACAGGAGAGGGGCTTCCTCAGTCTGTCAGTGTCACACACACACAGGAGAGGGGCTCCCTTAGTCTGTCAGTGTCACACACACAGGGGAGGGGCTACCTCAGTCTGTCAGTGTCACACACACAGGAGAGGGGCTCCCTCAGTCTGTCGCTTTCACACACACAGGAGAGAGGCTCCCTCAGTCTGTCAGTGTCACACACACAGGAGAGGGGCTCCCTCAGTCTGTCAGTGTCACACACACACAGGAGAGGGGCTCCCTCAGTCTGTCAGTGTCACACACACAGGGGAGGGGCTCCCTCAGTCTGTCAGTGTCACCCAGAAGTGCAGCTACTTTAGCATCTCATTGTCTCACATATATATACAGTAGAGGTGCTTACTTGCTCTGTTTTTGTATTGAAGGGTGTTGTCTGTCTCATTTTCTCAGAGCTGCACGTGTTTCTAATACAACTGAAGAAGATGCAGACAGTCTTGCTGAGTCTCCATATGGCCAGGTGCCTTAGCTTCACAAATTAATATGAGGTGACCTTCTCACAGACAGAATAATGTTTCCAGCTCAGCCACAAAAATCTCTTAGCCTTTCTTTACCACACAGCTTCTTACTAACCTTAGCCTCTCACAATTGAAGCTTCTATTAATATGATCATTATACTTTATTTATAAAGCGCCAACATATTCCAAAGCGCTGCCCATGGGTTAAAATTGTTTAAATTAAACAGCTATACAAAACCTGAAAGAGGCAAGACAAAATTTGACAAACACATATAGGAGAGGTTGAGGGCGATATTCTCATGGGAACTTACAATCAAGAAAGGTAGGAGGATGAGCAAAAGGAAGGGGGGAACTGCAAGTGTGAGAATGATGTTAATACAGAGTTAGATTATGGTAATTATTAGGTAAGTGGAATTAATTTGTTACTGAGTTGGGTGGTAGTCTTCTCTCAACAAAAATGTCTTAAGGGAGCATTTAACAGAAGGCAGATTGTGGGGAAAGCCTGACAGCATGAGGGAGAAAGTTCCAGTGGGTAGGTGCCACACAAGAGAAGTCCTGCAGTCTAGCATGGGAAGAGGTGAGAATCAAAGATGCAAGGAGCAGGTCATTGTGTGACCTTAGGGGACGGGCTGGAGTATCTTTGTTGATTAGAGAGGACAGGTAGTGGGGCAGCATTGGTGAGGGCTTTGTAGGTCAGGTTGAGTATTTTGAATTTAATTCTGCTGTGAAAGGGGAGCCAGTGAAGAGACTCACAAAGAGGTGCAGCAGATACAGAGCATTGAGAAAGGTGCATTAGCCTAGCAGAGGCTTTTAGGATGGATTGAAGTGGGGAGAGGTGGGAGAGAGGTAGACCATTGAGTTGGTTATTGCAGTAGTCAAGTCAGGAAATAACAAAGTTATTATTTGGATTATTTGCTTTGTGGTGTCAGCGCTCAGAAACGGGCGGATTTTGGAAATAAATCATAGGTGGTTGTGGTCCATTTTATCTGCAAAATAAAGTATGCTAACCAGGAGTCTCAGTATTTAAATAAATAAGCAGGGCACCAACTTTTAAAATGTCAATATCTTGGACTGCAACCATCAATGCTAACTTTTGCCCCTTGTAACTGCTAACCAGGGACATCCAAATCCCAGGTTGGCAAGCAGCACCACCTCAAGTAATTTAAATCTGAAGCCCATAAAGTACCATTTCAATAAAGATGTTACACAGCTCATACCAGCATTTCCTTATTTGTAGACCTCACTAATGAGACCCACTAAATGCTAAAGTGATCATCTGGAGTTGCTGTGTCCCTTGTTCAGAGGAGGATTGCTTGGTATTTCAGTGCTGGACCATCCTTTTTATAGATTATATGGTTAAGTATGAACAGGTGTTAACACACTTCCCTTTAGGTGATCGCTGCCAGCCCCGGTTCTCCGTAACCATGTTGTAGGATATTTGTTGTGTCACTCAAGGAATAAAGCTGTACAGGTTTCCTGCTTTTCAGATTCTTCCAATCGTTCCAACCTCCAAGAGATAAAGGTCTACAATAGTGCAGTAACGTCAAAACTCTTGGAGGCGCAATTAGAATATACTCACAAGAATCAGATGAAAATACGCATTTATCTTTTAATAGAATTAGCCTGGATAAGACGGATATATTACAGGAAAGTCCCCATCTGTGAAAAGCACAATTGGGCTGAAAGAGGCTGATTCTAGATGGTGACTCACCAAAGAACAAGCTACTAAGCCATTATTTATTCCTGTTTGAGCACTTGACTTTCTCTAAATATAAACCAGGTGCCAACTGCCCCATCACACAGCCCATTTCTCATTCATCTGAGAGCATAAATCCTATTACCCCTTAATATGAGTGTTATACATTCAATTTCTCATTTATATGGGGTTATATAGCCCAACTCTCATTTTTCTGGGGTTGTACATCCCAACTCTCCTTTATCTGGGGTTATATTTCCCATCTCTCATTTATATGGGGTTATACATCACAACTCTGCTTTATCTGGGGTTATATAGCCTATATCTCATTTATCTGGGGTTATACAGCCTATCTCTCCTTTATCTGGGGTTATACAGCCTATCTCTCATTTATCTGGGGTTATAAATCCCAACTCTCCTTTATCTAGGGTTGTACAGCCCATCTCTCATTTATCTGGGGTTATACATCCCAACTCTCCTTTATCTGGGGTTGTACAGCCCATCTCTCATTTATCTGGGGTTATATAGCCCATCTATCATTCATCTGGGGTTATACAGCCCATCTTTCCTTTATCTGGGGTTATACAGCCCATCTCTCACTTATCTGGGGTTATACAGACCATCTCTCATTTATCTGGGGTTATATAGCCCATCTCTCATTTATCTGGGGTTATAAAGCCCATCTCTCATTTATCTGGGGTTGTATAGCCCATCTATCATTTATATGGGGTTATACAGCCCATATTTCCTTTATCTGGGGTTATACAGCCCCTCTCTCCTTTATCTGGGGTTATATAGCCTATCTCTTATTTATCTGGGGTTATATAGCCCATCTCTCATTTTTCTGGGGTTATACAGCCCATCTCTCCTTTAAATGGGGTTATACAGCCCATCTCTCCTTTATCTGGGGTTATAAAGCCAATCTATCCTTTAAATGGAGTTATACAGCCCATCTCTCATTTATCTGGGGTTATATAGCCCATCTCTTATTTTTCTTGGGTTATAAAGCCAATATCTCCTTTATCTGGGGTTATACAGCCCATCTCTCCTTTATCTGGGGTTATACAGCCCATCTCTCATGTATTTGGGGTTATACAGCCCATCTTTCCTTTATCTGGGGTTATACAGCCCATCTCTCACTTATCTGGGGTTATACAGACCATCTCTCATTTATCTGGGGTTATATAGCCCATCTCTCATTTATCTGGGGTTATAAAGCCCATCTCTCATTTATCTGGGGTTGTATAGCCCATCTATCATTTATCTGGGGTTGTATAGCCCATCTATCATTTATATGGGGTTATACAGCCCATATTTCCTTTATCTGGGGTTATACAGCCAATCTCTCCTTTATCTGGGGTTATATAGCCCATCTCTTATTTATCTGGGGTTATATAGCCCATCTCTCATTTTTCTGGGGTTATACAGCCCATCTCTCCTTTAAATGGGGTTATACAGCCCATCTCTCCTTTATCTGGGGTTATAAAGCCCATCTATCCTTTAAATGGAGTTATACAGCCCATCTCTCATTTATCTGGGGTTATATAGCCTATCTCTCATTTTTCTTGGGTTATAAAGCCAATCTCTCCTTTATCTGGGGTTATACAGCCCATCTCTCCTTTATCTGGGGTTATACAGCCCATCTCTCATGTATTTTGGGTTATAAAGCCCATCTCTCCTTTATCTGGTATTATGCAGCCCATCTCTCAATTAAATGGGGTTTTACAGCCCATCTCTCCTTTATCTGGGGTTTTACAGCCCATCACTCATTTATTTAGGGTTTTAAAGCCCATCTCTCATTTATCTGGGGTTATACATCCCAACTCTCCTTTATCTAGGGTTGTACAGCCCATCTCTCATTTATCTGGGGTTATACATCCCAACTCTCCTTTATCTGGGGTTTTACAGCCCATCTCTCACTTATCCGGGGTTATACAGACCATCTCTCATTTATCTGGGGTTATAAAGCCCATCTCTCATTTATCTGGGGTTATATAGCCCATCTATTATTCATATGGGGTTATACAGCCCATATTTCCTTTATCTGGGGTTATACAGCCAATCTCTCCTTTATCTGGGGTTATATAGCCCATCTCTTATTTATCTGGGGTTATATAGCCCATCTCTCATTTTTCTGGGGTTATACAGCCCATCTCTCCTTTAAATGGGGTTATACAGCCCATCTCTCCTTTATCTGGGGTTATAAAGCCCATCTATCCTTTAAATGGAGTTATACAGCCCATCTCTCATTTATCTGGGGTTATATAGCCTATCTCTCATTTTTCTTGGGTTATAAAGCCAATCTCTCCTTTATCTGGGGTTATACAGCCCATCTCTCCTTTATCTGGGGTTATACAGCCCATCTCTCATGTATTTTGGGTTATAAAGCCCATCTCTCCTTTATCTGGTATTATGCAGCCCATCTCTCAATTAAATGGGGTTTTACAGCCCATCTCTCCTTTATCTGGGGTTTTACAGCCCATCACTCATTTATTTAGGGTTTTAAAGCCCATCTCTCATTTATCTGGGGTTATACATCCCAACTCTCCTTTATCTAGGGTTGTACAGCCCATCTCTCATTTATCTGGGGTTATACATCCCAACTCTCCTTTATCTGGGGTTTTACAGCCCATCTCTCACTTATCCGGGGTTATACAGACCATCTCTCATTTATCTGGGGTTATAAAGCCCATCTCTCATTTATCTGGGGTTATATAGCCCATCTATTATTCATATGGGGTTATACAGCCCATCTTTCCTTTATCTGGGGTTATACAGCCCATCTCTCCTTTATCTGGGGTTATATAGCCCATCTCTTGTTTATCTGGGGTTTTATAGCCCATCTCTCATTTATCTCGGGTTATATAGCCCATCTATTATTGATCTGGGGTTATACAGCCCATCTTTCCTTTATTTGGGGTTATACAGCCCATCTCTCACTTCTCCGGGGTTATACAGACCATCTCTCATTTATCTGGGGTTATAAAGCCCATCTCTCATTTATCTGGGGTTGTATAGCCCATCTATCATTTATATGGGGTTATACAGCCCATATTTCCTTTATCTGGGGTTATACAGCCCATCTCTCCTTTATCTGGGGTTTTATAGCCCATCTCTTATTTATCTGGGGTTATATAGCCCATCTCTCATTTTTCTGGGGTTATACAGCCCATCTCTCCTTTAAATGGGGTTATACAGCCCATCTCTCCTTTATCTGGGGTTATAAAGCCCATCTATCCTTTAAATGGAGTTATACAGCCCATCTCTCATTTATCTGGGGTTATATAGCCCATCTCTCATTTTTCTTGGGTTATAAAGCCAATCTCTCCTTTATCTGGGGTTATACAGCCCATCTCTCCTTTATCTGGGGTTATACAGCCCATCTCTCATGTATTTGGGGTTATAAAGCCCATCTCTCCTTTATCTGGTATTATGCAGCCCATCTCTCAATTAAATGGGGTTTTACAGCCCATCTCTCATTTATCTGGGGTTATATAGCCTATCTCTCATTTTTCTTGGGTTATAAAGCCAATCTCTCCTTTATCTGGGGTTATACAGCCCATCTCTCCTTTATCTGGGGTTATACAGCCCATCTCTCATGTATTTGGGGTTATAAAGCCCATCTCTCCTTTATCTGGTATTATGCAGCCCATCTCTCAATTAAATGGGGTTTTACAGCCCATCTCTCATTTATCTGGGGTTATATAGCCTATCTCTCATTTTTCTTGGGTTATAAAGCCAATCTCTCCTTAATCTGGGGTTATACATCCCAACTCTCCTTTATCTAGGGTTGTGCAGCCCATCTCTCATTTATCTGGGGTTATACATCCCAACTCTCCTTTATCTGGGGTTTTACAGCCCATCTCTCACTTATCCGGGGTTATACAGACCATCTCTCATTTATCTGGGGTTATAAAGCCCATCTCTCATTTATCTGGGGTTATATAGCCCATCTATTATTCATATGGGGTTCTACAGCCCATCTTTCCTTTATCTGGGGTTATACAGCCCATCTCTCCTTTATCTGGGGTTATATAGCCCATCTCTTGTTTATCTGGGGTTTTATAGCCCATCTCTCATTTATCTCGGGTTATATAGCCCAACTATTATTGATCTGGGGTTATACAGCCCATCTTTCCTTTATCTGGGGTTATACAGCCCATCTCTCACTTATCCGGGGTTATACAGACCATCTCTCATTTATCTGGGGTTATAAAGCCCATCTCTCATTTATCTGGGGTTGTATAGCCCATCTATCATGTATATGGGGTTATACAGCCAATATTTCCTTTATCTGGGGTTATACAGCCCATCTCTCCTTTATCTGGGGTTATATTGCCCATCTCTTATTTATCTGGGGTTATATAGCCCATCTCTCATTTTTCTGGGGTTATACAGCCCATCTCTCCTTTAAATGGGGTTATACAGCCCATCTCTCCTTTATCTGGGGTTATAAAGCCCATCTATCCTTTAAATGGAGTTATACAGCCCATCTCTCATTTATCTGGGGTTATATAGCCCATCTCTCATTTTTCTTGGGTTATAAAGCCAATCTCTCCTTTATCTGGGGTTATACAGCCCATCTCTCCTTTATCTGGGGTTATACAGCCCATCTCTCATGTATTTGGGGTTATAAAGCCCATCTCTACTTTATCTGGTATTATGCAGCCCATCTCTCAATTAAATGGGGTTTTACAGCCCATCTCTCCTTTATCGGGGGTTTTACAGCCCATCACTCATTTATTTAGGGTTTTAAAGCCCATCTCTCATTTATCTGGAGTTATACATCCCAACTCTCCTTTATCTAGGGTTGTACAGCCCATCTCTCATTTATCTGGGGTTATACATCCCAACTCTCCTTTATCTGGGGTTTTACAGCCCATCTCTCACTTATCCGGGGTTATACAGACCATCTCTCATTTATCTGGGATTATAAAGCTCATCTCTCATTTATCTGGGGTTATATAGTCCATCTATTATTCATATGGGGTTATACAGCCCATCTTTCCTTTATCTGGGGTTATACAGCCCATCTCTCCTTTATCTGGGGTTATATAGCCCATCTCTTGTTTATCTGGGGTTTTATAGCCCATCTCTCATTTATCTCGGGTTATATAGCCCATCTATTATTGATCTGGGGTTATACAGCCCATCTTTCCTTTATCTGGGGTTATACAGCCCATCTCTCACTTATCCGGGGTTATACAGACCATCTCTCATTTATCTGGGGTTATAAAGCACATCTCTCATTTATCTGGGGTTATATAGCCCATCTATTATTCATATGGGGTTATACAGCCCATCTTTCCTTTATCTGGGGTTATACAGCCCATCTCTCCTTTATCTGGGGTTATATAGCCCATTTCTTATTTATCTGGGGTTATATAGCCCATCTCTCATTTATCTGGGGTTATATAGACCATCTCTCCTTTAAATGGGGTTATACAGCCGATCTCTCCTTTATCTGGGGTTATACAGCCCATCTCTCATTTATCTGGGGTTATATAGCCCATCTCTCATTGATCTGGGGTTATATAGCCCATCTCTCATTTATCTGGGGTTATATAGCCCATCTCTAATTTATCTGGGTTTATATAGGCCATCTCTCCTTTAAATGGGGTTATACAGCCCATCTCTCATTTATCTGGGTTTATATAGCCCATCTCTCATTTTTCTGGGGTTATAAAGCCCATCTCTTCTTTATCTGGGGTTATACAGCCCATCTCTCATGTATTTGGGGTTATAAAGTCCATCTCTCCTTTATCTGGTATTATGCAGCCCATCTCTTAATTAAATGGGGTTTTACAGCCCATCTCTCCTTTATCTGGGGTTTTAAAGCCCATCGCTCATTTATTTAGGGTTTTACAGCCCATCTCTCATTTATCTGGGGTTACAGCCCATCTCTCATTTATCTGGGGTTACAGCATGTCCTTCCAGTTATCACACGTATTTCTAAGTACAATGCCTACACACTTACAATACCTGCCACCAACCCATCAACCAATATATTCACTCCTAATTAACATATAAATGAGAAATGCAAATGACTCCTTGTAAAAATCATTCAGTTAAAAATAAGAACAAATACATTTATGTATGTCCAGTAATGTGTGCGATACAATAACAGCTGAATATTAATTTGTGTGTTATATAATTGTGAATGTTATTAAGGCAGCCTAATCTAATAAGATAGCTGTGTGTGGTACAGTGATAGGTATGTGTGATACAGTTATAGGTATGTGTGATTACTGTGTGTGATCTAATGAGATAGCTGTGTGTGATACAGTGATAGGTATGTGTGATTGCTGTGTGTGTAATGAGATATATAACTGTTTGTGATACAGTGACAGGTACTGTATGTGTGATTGCTGTGTGTGTAATGAGATATATAACTGTGTGTGATACAGTGATAGGTATGTGTGATTGCTGTGTGTGATACAGTGATAGGTATGTGTGATTGCTGTGTGTGTAATGAGATATATAACTGTGTGTGATACAGTGATAGGTATGTGTGATTGCTGTGTGTGAGCTAATGAGATAGCTGTGTGTGATACAGTGATAGGTATGTGTGATTGCTGTGTGTGAGCTAATTAGATAGCTGTGTGTGATACAGTGATAGGTATGTGTGATTGCTGTGTGTGTAATGAGATAGCTGTGTGTGATACAGTGATAGGTTTGTGTGATTGCTGTGTGTGTAATGAGATAGCTGTGTGTGATACAGTGATAGGTTTGTGTGATTGCTGTGGGTGAGCTAACGAGATAGCTGTGTGTTATACAGTGATAGGTATGAGTGATTGCTGTGTGTCTAATGAGATATATAGCTGTGTGTGATACAGTGATAGGTATGTGTGATTGCTGACTGTGTGTGTAATGAGATATATAACTGTGTGTGATACAGTGACAGGTACTGTATGTGTGATTGCTGTGTGTGTAATGAGATATATAACTGTGTGTGATACAGTGATAGGTACTGTATGTGTGATTACTGTGTGTGTAATGAGATATATAACTGTGTGTGATACAGTGATAGGTATGTGTGATTGCTGTGTGTGATTATTGATACAGTGATAGGTATGTGTGATTGCTGTGTGTGTAATGAGATATATAACTGTGTGTGATACAGTGATAGGTACTGTATGTGTGATTGCTGTGTGTGTAATGAGATATATAACTGTGTGTGATACAGTGATAGGTATGTGTGATTGCTGTGTGTGAGCTAATGAGATATATAGCTGTGTGTGATACAGTGATAGGTTTGTGTGATACAGTGATAGGTATGTGTGATACAGTGATAGGTATGTGTGATACAGTGATAGGTATGTGTGATTGCTGTGTGTGAGCTAATGAGATATATAGCTGTGTGTGATACAGTGATAGGTTTGTGTGATACAGTGATAGGTATGTGTGATACAGTGATAGGTATGTGTGATACAGTGATAGGTATGTGTGATTGCTGTGTGTGAGCTAATGAGATATATAGCTGTATGTGATACAGTGATAGGTATGTGCGATACAGTGATAGGTATGTGTGATACAGTGATAGGTATGTGTGATACGTATGTGTGATTGCTGTGTGTGAGCTAATGAGATATATAGCTGTGTGTGATACAGTGATAGGTATGTGTGTTTGCTGTGTGTGATACAGTGATAGGTATGTGTGATTGCTGTGTGTGAGCTAATGAGATAAATGTGTGTGATACAGTGATAGGTATGTGTGATACAGTGATAGGTATGTGTGATACAGTGATAGGTATGTGTGATTGCTGTGTGTGAGCTAATGAGATATATAGCTGTGTGTGATACAGTGATAGGTATGTGTGATACAGTGATAGGTATGTGTGTTTGCTGTGTGTGAGCTAATGAGATAGCTGTGTGTGATACAGTGATAGGTATGTGTGATTGCTGTGTGTGAGCTAATGAGATAGCTGTGTGTGATACAGTCACCTAGATTACAAGTTTTGTGCTATAGAGTGTGTGAAACGAATACAACAAAAGTTGCATTATTTCACCCTCCATAGCGCTGCCATTAAAACTTTCTGAAAAGCCGCATTGTGCGTGAGATGATGATGAGCTCCATACCGCACAAAATCCAAGCGCTGCTTTGACGTGCTCGCATACGCTTTTCCCATAGACATCAATGGGGAGAGAGTGTTAGAAAAAAAACTAAAACCTGCAATCGCAGAATGAAAAGCTCCGTAACGCAACGACATTGATGTCTATGAGGAAAAAAGTTAAGTTTAAACCTAACACCCTAATATAAACCCCAAGTCTAAACACCTCTAATCTGCCGCCCCCGACTTAGCTGACACCTAAATGACCTAAATGACATCGCCGCCACTGATAAAGATATTAACCCCTATTCTGCTGCTCCCCGACATCACCGCCACTAAATAAACCTATTAACCCCAAAACCGCTAGCCCCCAACATCGCAAAAACTAAATTAAACTATTAACCCCTAAACCTAACAACCCCCTAACTTTAAATTAAAATTACAAGATCCCTATATTAAAATAAATAAAAACTTACCTGGGAAATTAAAAAAACCTAAGTTTAAACTATAAATTAAACTAACATTACTATTATACTAAAATTAAAATAACTATCAATTAAATAAATTAAATTACACATTAAAAAACCTAACACTACTAAAAAAAAATTAAATCTACAATTACAAAAAATAAAAAATACAAAATTACAAAAAATAAAAAATAATAAATTACAAAAAATAACAAACACTAAATAAAAACAATTACACCTAATCTAATAGCCCTATAAAAATAAAAAGCCCCCCCAAAATAAAAAAAACCCTAGTTTACAATAAACTACCAATAACCCTTAAAAGAGCCTTTGGTAGGGCATTGCCCTAAAGAAATCAACTTTTACCTGAAAAAAATACAAAGACCCCCCCAACAGTAAAACCCACCACGCAACCAACCCCCCAAAATAAAAAACCTAACTCTAACAAAAACCTAAGCTACCCATTGCCCTGAAAAGGGCATTTGTATGGGCATTGCCCTTAAAAGGGCATTCAGTTCTTTTTCTTGCCCTGAAAAGGGCATTTAGCTCTTTTAAGAACGCCCAAACCCTAATCTAAAAAAAAAAACACCCAAAAAAAGTTTAAAAAAACCTAACACTAATCCCCGACGATCTACTTACAGTTTCTGGACATCCAGGCGGCGAAGTCTTCATCCAGGCAGCGAGGTCTTCATCCATCCAGGCGGCGTCTTCTATCTTCATCCAGGCGGCATCTTCTATCTTCATCCCGGCGGCACGGAGCGGGTCCATCCTGAAGACATCCGGCGCGGAGCATCCTCTTCATACAGTCGCCACCATATATTGAATCTTCAATGCAAGGGAGCTTTTTCAAAATGGCGTCTCTTGCATTCCTATTGGCTGATTTGATTTTTGAAATTCAAATCAGCCAATAGGATGAGAGCTACTGAAATCCTATTGGCTGTTCAAATCAGCCAATTGGATGGGAGCTACTGAAATTCTATTGGCTGATTTGAATATGTGTACCCGGTCCGGTCTGAGAGTGCAGTCCCCTTCCATGTTTTGTATATGTCTAGGATGATTTGATTACATAAGTCTGTGAACCCTGACTTGTTCCAAGTTTGTTTGATTGAAAGCATGCATTTGTATGGCTGTATTAGGGACTCAGGTTGTGAAAGAGACCTTGACGTGGTACCTGGGCTTGTCCCATTTGGCCAGATGCGGTAAATAACTCTTCCAGTTTGGCTTTTAATCTTAGCTGAGAGCTTGTAAGCGAGTGCTGGACTTTCTCTGTGTGTTGTATTCATTTATGTTGTACTTTTCCCTATGGGCCTTGCACCCAGACTTGTCTCGGGTTAACTGCCTGTGACTCTTGAGACAGCACAGCTTCCTGAGAGTGCTATTGAGCACCGAGGACTCAGTATGTTGCAGGGTCATGGGATGTGTACCCAGGTCAGTCTGAGAGTGCAGTCCCCTTCCGTGTTTTGTATATGTCTAGGGTGATTAAATAATTATGTGAACCCTGACTTGTTCCCAGTTGTTTGATCGAAAGCATGCAATTGTATGGCTGTATTAGGGACCCAGGTTTTAGAAGAGACCTTGACGTAGTACCTGTACTTGTCCCATTTGGCCAGATGCTGTAACTAACTCTTCCAGTTTGGCTTTTAATCTTAGCTGAGAGCTTGTAAGCGAGTGCTGGACTTTCTCTGGCCTAGATTTGGAGTTTGGCGGTAGCCGTGAAAACCAGCGTTAGAGGCTCCTAACGCTGGTTTTAGGCTACCTCCGGTATTTGGAGTCAGTCAAAAAAGGGTCTAACGCTCACTTTTCAGCCGCGACTTTTCCATACCGCAGATCCCCTAACGTCAATTGCGTATCCTATCTTTTCAATGGGATCTTTCTAACTCCGGTATTTAGAGTCGTGTCTGAAGTGAGCGTTAGAATTCTAACGACAAAACTCCAGCCGCAGAAAAAAGTCAGTAGTTAAGAGCTTTTTGGGCTAACGCCGGTTCATAAAGCTCTTAACTACTGTACTCTAAAGTACACTAACACCCATAAACTACCTATGTACCCCTAAACCGAGGTCCCCCCACATCGCCGCCACTCGATTAAATTTTTTTAACCCCTCATCTGCCGACCGCCACCTACGTTATACTTATGTACCCCTAATCTGCTGCCCCTAACACCGCCGACCCCTGTATTATATTTATTAACCCCTAATCTGCCCCCCACAACGTCGCCGCCAGCTACCTACAATAATTAACCCCTAATCTGCCGACCGCAAAGCGCCGCCACCTACATTATAGCTATGTACCCCTAATCTGCAGCCCCTAACACCGCCGACCCCTATATTATATTTATTAACCCCTAATCTGCCCCCCACAACGTCGCCTCAACCTGCCTACACTTATTAACCCCTAATCTGCCGAACGGACCGCACTGCTATTATAATAAAGTTATTAACCCCTAATCCGCCTCACTAACCCTATAATAAATAGTATTAACCCCTAATCTGCCCTCCCTAACATCGACACCTAACTTCAAACATTAACCCCTAATCTGCCGACTGGAGCTCACCGCTATTCTAATAAATGTATTAACCCCTTAAGCTAAGTCTAACCCTAACACTAACACCCCCCTAAATTAAATATAATTTTAATCTAACGAAATTAATTAACTCTTATTAAATAAATTATTCCTATTTAAAGCTAAATACTTACCTGTAAAATAAATCCTAATATAGCTACAATATAAATTATAATTACATTGTAGCTATTTTAGGATTAATATTTATTTTACAGGCAACTTTGTAATTATTTTAACCATGTACAATAGCTATTAAATAGTTAAGAACTATTTAATAGTTACCTAGTTAAAATAATTACAAAATTACCTGTAAAATAAATCCTAACCTAAGTTACAATTAAACCTAACACTATACTATCATTAAATTAATTAAATAAAATACCTACAATTACCTACAATTAAACCTAACACTACACTATCAATAAATTAATTAAATACAATATGTACAAATAACTACAATGAAATAAACTAACTAAAGTACAAAAAATAAAAAAGAACTGTTACAAAAAATAAAAAAATATTTACAAACATAAGAAAAATATTACAACAATTTTAAACTAATTACACCTACTCTAAGCCCCCTAATAAAATAACAAAGACCCCCAAAATAAAAAATGCCCTACACTATTCTAAATTACTAAAGTTCAAAGCTCTTTTACCTTACCAGCCCTAAACAGGGCCCTTTGCGGGGCATGCCCCAAGAAGTTCAGCTCTTTTTCCTGTAAAAAAAAAACATACAATACCCCCCCCCAACATTACAACCCACCACCCACATACCCCTAATATAACCCAAACCCCCCTTAAATAAACCTAACACTAAGCCCCTGAAGATCATCCTACCTTGTCTTCACCTCACCAGGTATCACCGATCCGTCCTGGCTCCAAAATCTTCATCCAACCCAAGCGGGGGCTGGCGATCCATCATCCGGTGGCTGAAGAGGTCCAGAAGAGGCTCCAAAGTCTTCATCCTATCCGGGAAGAAGAGTAGATCCGGACCGGCAACCATCATCTTCCAAGCGGCATCTTCTATCTTCATCCGATGAGGACCGGCTCCATCCTGAAGACCTCCAACGAGGACCCATCTTCATCCGGCGACGTCCAACTGAATAATGACGGTTCCTTTAAGGGACGTCATCCAAGATGGCGTCCCTCGAATTCCGATTGGCTGATAGGATTCTATCAGCCAATCGGAATTAAGGTAGGAATATTCTGATTGGCTGATGGAATCAGCCAATCAGAATCAAGTTCAATCCGATTGGCTGATCCGATCAGCCAATCAGATTGAGCTCGCATTCTATTGGCTGATCGGAACAGCCAATAGAATGCGAGCTCAATCTGATTGGCTGATCGGATCAGCCAATCGGATTGAACTTGATTCTGATTGGCTGATTCCATCAGCCAATCAGAATTTTCCTACCTTAATTCCGATTGGCTGATAGAATCCTATCAGCCAATCGGAATTCGAGGGACGCCATCTTGGATGACTTCCCTTAAAGGAACCTTCATTCGGCTAGTAGGCGTCGGGAGAAGAGGATGTTCCGCGTCGGATGGAAGATGATGGCTCCCGAAGAAAGAAGATTGAAGATGCCGTTGATAGAAGACTTCATCCGGATCATGGACCTCTTCAGCTCCCGCTTGGATGAAGACTTCAGCCGGATCATGGACCTCTTCAGCTCCCGCTTGGATGATGACTTCAGCCGGATCATGGACCTCTTCAGCCCCCCGCTTGGGCTTGGATCAGGACATCGGAGGAGCTCTTCTGGACCGATCGGTGAACCTGGTATGGTGAAGATAAGGTAGGAAGATCTTCAGGGGCTTAGTGTTAGGTTTATTTAAGGGGGGTTTGGGTTAGATTAGGGGTATGTGGGTGGTGGGTTGTAATGTTGGGGGGGGGGGGTATTGTATGTTTTTTTTTACAGGCAAAAGAGCTGAACTTCTTTGGGCATGCCCCGCAAAGGGCCCTGTTCAGGGCTGGTAAGGTAAAAGAGCTTTGAACTTTAGTAATTTAGAATAGGGTAGGGCATTTTTTTATTTTGGGGGGCTTTATTTTATTAGGGGGCTTAGAGTAGGTGTAATTAGTTTAAAATTGTTGTAATATTTTTCTTATGTTTGTAAATATTTTTTTATTTTTTGTAACTTAGTTCTTTTTTATTTTTTGTACTTTAGTTAGTTTATTTCATTGTAGTTATTTGTAGGTATTGTATTTAATTAATTTATTGATAGTGTAGTGTTAGGTTTAATTGTAGGTAATTGTAGGTATTTTATTTAATTAATTTAATGATAGTATAGTGTTAGGTTTAATTGTAACTTAGGTTAGGATTTATTTTATAGGTAATTTTGTAATTATTTTAACTAGGTAACTATTAAATAGTTCTTAACTATTTAATAGCTATTGTACATGGTTAAAATAATTACAAAGTTGCCTGTAAAATAAATATTAATCCTAAAATAGCTACAATGTAATTATAATTTATATTGTAGCTATATTAGGATTTATTTTACAGGTAAGTATTTAGCTTTAAATAGGAATAATTTATTTAATAAGAGTTAATTAATTTCGTTAGATTAAAATTATATTTAATTTAGGGGGGTGTTAGTGTTAGGGTTAGACTTAGCTTTAGGGGTTAATACATTTATTAGAATAGCGGTGAGCTCCGGTCGGCAGATTAGGGGTTAATAATTGAAGTTAGGTGTCGGCGATGTTAGGGAGGGCAGATTAGGGGTTAATACTATTTATTATAGGGTTAGTGAGGCGGATTAGGGGTTAATAACTTTATTATAGTAGCGGTGCGGTCCGCTCGGCAGATTAGGGGTTAATAAGTGTAGGCAGGTGGAGGCGACGTTGAGGGGGGCAGATTAGGGGTTAATAAATATAATTTAGGGGTCGGCGGTGTTAGGGGCAGCAGATTAGGGGTACAAAAGGATAATGTAAGTAGCGGCGGTTTACGGAGCGGCAGATTAGGGGTTAAAAATAATATGCAGGGGTCAGCGATAGCGGGGGCGGCAGATTAGGGGTTAATAAGTGTAAGGTTAGGGGTGTTTAGACTCGGGGTACATGTTAGGGTGTTAGGTGCAGACGTAGGAAGTGTTTCCCCATAGCAAACAATGGGGCTGCGTTAGGAGCTGAACGCGGCTTTTTTGCAGGTGTTAGTTTTTTTTTCAGCTCAAACAGCCCCATTGTTTTCTATGGGGGAATCGTGCACGAGCACGTTTTTGAGGCTGGCCGCGTCCGTAAGCAACTCTGGTATCAAGAGTTGGAGTGGCGTTAAAAATGCTCTACGCTCCTTTTTTGGAGCCTAACGCAGCCATTCTGTGGACTCTCAATACCAGAGTTATTTTAGAGGTGCGGCCAGAAAAAAGCCAGCGTTAGCTACACGGGTCGTTACCGACAAAACTCTAAATCTAGCCGTCTGTTTGTTGTATTAATTTATTTTGTAATTTTCCCTATGGGCCTTGCCTGTGACTCTGGAGACAGCACAGCTTCCTGAGAGTGCTATTGAGCACCCAGGGCTGAGCATGTTGCAGGGTCATGGGATGTGTACCTGGTCCGGTCTGAGAGTGCAGTCCCCTTCTGTGTTTTGTATATGTCTAGGGTGATTACATGTGTGGTGTGTTGTATATGTGTATATATATATATATCAGAAGAGAGAGAACAGCACCCCTGAGATAGAACAAAAGCTAGAATAACTTCCATGCCTGTTCATTTCCATTGCAACTCAGGGTGCGCGTTCTTTTAGCACACTATGCCTTTTCATAGAGAAAAAATATCCTGTAGCATATCAGTCTGACCCTGCCCAATGACAGTCCAGCGCCGAAATACCAGGCAATTCTTCTCTGAACAAGGGAAGCAACAACCCTCTATTATACTAAAATTACATTAAACTAACAATTAAATTAACTATATTACATATTTAAACACCTAACCCTACTCAAATTATTTAAATCTACTATTAAAAATTACTAAGTTACAAAAAAATAACAACTAAGTTACAAAAAATAAATGATCAAATATTTAAACTAATTACACCTAATCTAATAGCCCTATGAAAATAAAAAAGCCCCCCCCCAAATAAAAAAACCCTAGCTTACACTAAACTACCAATAACCCCTAAATCTAAGTCTAACACTAACCCTACCCCCCCAACCTAAATATAATTTAAATAAATCTAAATAAAATAACTATCATTAACTACATTATTCCTATTTAAAACTAAATACTTACCTATAAAATAAACACTATAACTAAATTAATTCCATAAATTAAATTAAATTATCTAAAGTACAAAAAAAACAAATACTAAATTACAGAAAATAATAAACAAATTACAAGAACTTTAAACTAATTACACCTAATCTAATCCCCCTAAAAAAATAAAAAAGCCCCCCCAAAATAAAAAAGCCCTACCCTACACTAAATTACAAATAGCCCTTAAAAGGGCCTTTTGCGGGGCATTGCCCCAAAGTAATCAGCTCTTTTACCTGTAAAAAAAAAAAGTACAAATCACCCCCCCAACATTAAAACCCACCACCCACACAACCAACCCTACTCCAAAACCCACCCAATCCCCCCCTTAAAAAAACCTAACACTAACCCCTTGAAGATCATCTTACCGGGAGACGTCTTCACCCAACTGGGCCGAAGTCCTCAATGAAGCCGGGAGAAGTCTTCATCCACGCCGGGCAAAGTGGTCCTCCAGACGGGCAGAAGTCTTCATCCAGACGGCATCTTCTATCTTCATCCATCCGGCGCGGAGCGGGTCCATCTTCAAGACATCCAACGCAGAGCATCCTCTTCATCCGATGGCTCTTCTGGAATGAAGGTTCCTTTAAATGACATCATCCAAGATGGCGTCCCTTCAATTCCGATTGGCTGATAGAATTCTATCAGACAATCGGAATTAAGGTAGAAAAAATTCTATTGGCTGATGCAATCAGCCAATAGGATTGAAGTTCAATCCTATTGGCTGATCCAATCAGCCAATAGGATTGAGCTCGGATTTTATTGGCTGTTCCAATCAGCCAATAGAATGCCAGCTCAATCCTATTGGCTGATTTTTTTCTACCTTAATTCCGATTGGCTGATAGAATTCTATCAGCCAATCGGAATTGAAGGGACGCCATGTTGGATGACGTTATTTAAAGGAACCTTCATTCCAGAAGAGCCGTCGGATGAAGAGGATGCTCCGCGTCGGATGTCTTGAAGATGGACCCACTCCGCGCCAGATGGATGAAGATAGAAGATGCAGTATGGATGAAGACTTCTTCTCGTCTGGAGGACCACTTAGGCCGGCTTGGATGAAGACTTCTCCCGGCTTCGTTGAGGACTTCGGCCCGGTTGGGTGAAGACGTCTCTCGGTAAGGTGATCTTCAAGGGGATAGTGTTACGTTTTTTTAAGGGGGGATTGGGTGGGTTTTAGAGTAGTGTTGGTTGTGTGGGTGGTGGGTTTTACTGTTGGGGGGGTGATTTGTACTTTTTTTTACAGGTTAAAGAGCTGATTACTTTGGGGCAATGCCCCGCAAAAGCCCCTTTTAGGGGCTATTTGTAATTTAGTGTAGGGTAGGGCTTTTTTTTTATTTTGGGGGGGCTTTTTTATTTTTTTAGGGGGAATTAGATTAGGTGTAATTAGTTTAAAATTCTTGTAATTTGTTTATTATTTTCTGTAATTTAGTGTTTTGTTAATTTTATTTAATTGTATTTAATTTAGTTAATTTATTTAATTATAGAGTAGTGTTAGGTGTTAGTGTAACTTAGGTTAGGTTTTATTTTACAGGTACTTTTGTATTTATTTTAACTAGGTAGTTATTAAATAGTTAATAACTATTTAGTAACTATTCTACCTAGTTAAAATAAATACAAACTTGCCTGTAAAATAAAAATAAACCCTAAGCTAGATACAATGTAACTATTAGTTATATTGTAGCTAGCGTAGCGTTTATTTTATAGGTAAGTATTTAGTTTTAAATAGGAATAATTTATTAAATGATAGGAATATTTATTTAGATTTATTTAAATTTTATTTAAGTTAGGGGGTGTTAGGGTTAGACTTAGGTTTAGGGGTTAATAACTTTAATATAGTGGCGGCGACGTTGGGGGCGGCAGATTAGGGGTTAATAACTATAATGTAGGTGTCGGCAATGTTGGGGGCAGCAGATTAGGGGTTAATACATATAATGTAGGTGGCGGCGGTGTCCGAAGCGGCAGGTTAGGGGTTAATAATATAATGCAGGTGTCGGCGATGTTGGGGGCTGCAGGTTAGGGGTTAATAAGTGTAAGATTAGGGGTATTTAGACTCGGGGTTCATGTTAGGGTGTTAGGTGTAGACATAAATGTATTTTCCCCATAGGAATCAATGGGGCTGCGTTAGGAGCTAAACGCTGCTTTTTTGCAGGTGTTAGGTTTTTTTCAGCCGGCTCTCCCCCATTGATTCCTATGGGGAAATCGTGCATGAGCACGTTTAGCCAGCTCACCGCTAACGTAAGCAATGCTGGTATTGAGGTGAGATGTGGAGCAAAATTTTGCTCTACGCTCACTTTTTTGCGGTTAACGTCGGCTTGGTAAAAACCCGTAATACTAGCGCTGTCTGTAAGTGAGCGGTGAGCATAAACTGCTCGTTAGCACCGCATAGCCTCTAAAGCAAAACTCGTAATCTAGCCGTAAGTGTTTTTTTAAAAAAAAAATAAAGTTAGCGACTGATAATTATCATCAATATTCTCAGAATCCGGTTTCTGAAACAGTAAAAATTACCATCGCTTTAAAAGTTGAAAGATATAAAAAAAAAGAATAATAATTCTGGAGGAGTACTATTTGTATCCTACTATAAATAAACTGCTTGTGGTGTAAATAAATGTTGGCTTGTTATGAATCTACTAAATCTGCTATATTTCTCTGTATATTTTATACATAATGTTAGTGTAGAGCATAATTGTGCTTGGAGCATCTTAAGGGTTATGCTGCCTGACTGATATGTGAATCTGGTGCTGGGAGTGAGTGTGCAACATTTTTGCCAATGTTGGGGAGGAGATTGCTTACCTTATAAAATGCATGGATAACTTGAGTACTCCTTCTTCTGTTCCAGTTTGACCAAGAGAAGTTTTTCCCCACCCAATCCCTCCCTCTTTGTTGCTAACATTTATATTTGTTTCCATGTAATAAGGGTGGCACTGAGGAAGCGGCAACCACTAGGGTGGCTTTAGGACTTTGGCGGGAGCATATCTAATCAGGTTAGCTATTATAAGACCATTATTATAACAATAAGTGTTATGGTGTAGCTTCCCCTCAGTGATGTTTGTTGAGGTGTCTTACATCTGGAGGGCCCCTAAGGTTTGAAGCTATGTGTTGAAAAGTATATTGCCAGCTGGCGTGGCGGGGTCACGGGCTAATATTTTTTATGGCTTCTGTAAGGGTGTGGTCAAGCTAATGGGAGGGGCATGATGTTGCAAGTCGCAGCTTGTAACGCCTCTCCCCGCGGGCCTGCTGACCTAGAAATCCCTAACGGATGATGCCAACCCCCTTGAAAGGCAATGCTCAGCAGGAGCATTGCAGCGCTTGAACGATGGCCGTTGACCTCAAAACGTTTGTTGTAAATACTGTCGGCTAGATTACGAGTTGTGCGTTAGGTTTAAAAAGCAGCGTTAAGAGGTCCTAATGCTGCTTTTTAACGCCCGCTGGTATTACGAGTCTTGAAGGTACAGGCTCACTGCTCACTTTTTTGGCCAGGCTTGGAAATACCGCAAATCCACTTATGTAAATTGCGTTTCCTCTTTTTTCAATGGGACTTGCATAGCGCCGGTATTACGAGTCTTCCAAAAAGTGAGCGGTAGACCTTCTACTCTCAACACTGGTACCGCATTTTAAAGTCAGCATAAAACTCTTAACTAAAGTGCTAAAAAGTACACTAACACCCATAAACTACCTATTAACCCCTAAACCGAGGCCCTCCCACATCACAAACACTAAAATAACATTTTTAACCCCTAATCTGCCGAACCGGACATTGCCGCCACTATAATAAACATATTAACCCCTAAACCGCCGCAATCCCGCCTCGCAAACATTAGTTAAATATTATTAACCCCTAATCTGCTGTCCCTAACATCGCCGACACCTACCTACATTTATTAACCCCTAATATGCTGCCCCCAACGTTGTCGCCACTATACTAAAGTTATTAACCCCTAAATCTAAGTCTAACCCTAATACCCCCTAACTTAAATATAATTAAAATAAATCTAAATAAATATTCTTATCATTAACTAAATAATTCCTATTTAAAACGAAATACTTACCTATAAAACAAACCCTAAGTTAGCTACAATATAACTAATTGTTACATTGTATCTATCTTAGGTTTTTTTTTATTTTACAGGCAAGTTTGTATTTATTTTAACTAGGTAGAATAGTTACTAAATAGTTATTAACTATTTACTAACTACCTAGCTATAATAAATACAAAAGTACCTGCAAAATAAAACCTAACCTACGTTACAATTACAGCTAACACACTATAATTAAATTAATTCCCAAAATAAATACAATTAAATACAATTAAATAAAATTAGCTAAAGTACAAAAAAAACAAACACTAAATTACAGAAAATAATAAACAAATTACAAGATTTTTAAACTAATTACACCTAATCTAATCCCCCTAACAAAATAAAAAAGCCCCCCCAAAATAAAAAAGCCCTACCCTTCACTAAATTACAAATAGCCCTTAAAAGGGCCTTTTGCGGGGCATTGCCCCAAAGTAATCAGCTCTTTTACCTGTAAATAAATTACAAATCCCCCCAACATTAAAACCTACCACCCACACAATCAACCCTACTCTAAAACCCGCCCAATACCCCCTTAAAAAAACCTAACACTAACCCCTTGAAGATCACCTTACCGGGAGAAGTCTTCATCCAACCGGGCCGAAGTCCTCAACGAAGCCGGGAGAAGTCTTCATCCAAGCCGGGCGAAGTGGTCCTCCAGACGGGCAGAAGTCTTCATCCAGACGGAATCTTCTATCTTCATCCATCCGGCGCGGAGCGGGTCCATCTTCAAGACATCCGGCGCGGAGCATTCTCTTCACCTGACGGCTAAGACTGAATGAAGGTTCCTTTAAATGACGTCATCCAAGATGGCGTCCCTTCAATTCCAGTTGGCTGATAGAATTCTATCAGCCAATCAGAATTAAGGTCGAAAAAATCTGATTGGAACAGCCAATAGAATGCCAGCTCAATTCTATTGGTTGATTGCATCAGCCAGTAGGATTTTTTCTACCTTAATTGCGATTGGCTGATAGAATTGTATTGGGTGGGTTTTAGAGTAGGGTTGGTTGTGTGGGTGGTGGGTTTTAATGTTGGGGGGGATTTGTAATTTTTTTTACAGGTAAAAGAGCTGATTACTTTGGGGAAATGCCCCGCAAAAGGCCCTTTTAAGGGCTATTTGTAATTTAGTGTAGGGTAGGGCTTTTTTTATTTTGGGGGGGGGGGCTTTTTATTTTGTTAGGGGGATTAGATTAGGTGTAATTAGTTTAAAAATCTTGTAATTTGTTTTATTTTCTGTAATTTAGTGTGTGTTTTTTGTACTTTAGATAATTTTATCTAATTGTATTTAATTGTATTTAATTTAGGGAAATAATTTAATGATAGTGTAGTGTTAGGTGTAATTGTAACTTTGTATTTATTTTAGCTAGGTAGTTATTAAATAGTTAATAACTATTTAATAACTATTCTACCTAGTTAAAATAAATACAAACTTGCCTGTAAAATAAAAATAAATCCTAAGCTAGCTACAATGTAACTATTAGTTATATTGTAGCTATCTTAGGGTTTATTTTATAGGTAAGTATTTAGTTTTAAATAGGATTTATTTAGTTAATGATAGGAATTTTTATTTAGATTTCTTTTAATTATATTTAAGTTAGGGGGTGTTAGGATTAGGGTTAGACTTAGGTTTAGGGGTTAATAAATGTAGTATAGTGGCGGCGACTAATGTTTGCAAGGCGGGAGTGCGGCGGTTTTGGGGTTAATATGTTTATTATAGTGGCGGCGACGTTGGGGGCGGCAGATTAGGGGTTAATAAGTGTAGGTGGCGGCGACATTGGGGGCAGCAGAGTAGGGGTTAATAAATATAATGTAGGATTCGGCGATGTTGGGGGCAGCAGATTAGGGGTTAATAATTATAATGTAGGTGTCGGTGATGTCGGGAGCGGCAGATTAAGGGTTAATAAGTGTAAGATTAGGGGTGTTTAGACTCGGGGTTCATGTTAGGGTGTTAGGTGTAGACATAAAATGCATTTCCCCATAGGAATCAATGGGGCTGCGTTACTGAGTTTTACGCTGCTTTTTTGCAGGTGTTAGACTTTTTTTCAGTCGGCTCTCCCCGCTGATTCCTATGGGGAAATCGTGCACGAGCACGTTACACCAGCTCACCACTAACGTAAGCAGCGCTGGTATTGGAGTGCGGTAATGAGCAAAATTTTGCTCAACACTCACTTCTTGTCTGGTTTGTAAAAACCCGTAATACCAGCACTGTGTGTAAGTGAGCTGTGAGCATAAACTGTTCGTTAGCACTGCACGCAAAACTCGTAATCTAGGTGTATGTTATTTGAATATATTAGGACCTCAGATGCCGCCACCTAGTGTTAAGCTTTAAGAAAGTTTAGTTATTTGTGCCTGGTTATTAATAAACGTGACCTTGTACCACGGTCTTATACCTCCAAAACGTTGTCTGTGTGTTTATTGGGGTAAGGTGGGAATAAAGTAATGGCAATTTAACCCTTAAGTGGTTTTTTTTTTGCAGGCAGAGTGAAATATCCCATTTTAAACTGCTTTCTGCAAACTTAAGATAATGTTATTACAGGTTATTATTATTTGTCATTTCGTGGGTGCTGCCAGAAGTTGCTGCAGGGAGAAACGGTCAGTCCTGCAGTCAGCATGGCCTTCCTGGGGACAGGGACCTGTTGATCAGTGTACCAGGAATCTTTAGCTTTAGCATCACATAGTATAACTGCTATAACTGTTATGGTATATTATTTGATTACTTTAAAAAGTTTTCTGTCTTCTACTTGTGATAAGAAAAGTGCCATCTGCATTGTTTGTTTAGGCCTTGTGCCCATTCTACTCTATTTTTTTACCTATGCTAATTAGGACCATGTGACTGTTATTACCCAAAAATGTAATACCCCTAGCTTGTTTGATCTAGCTGGTTTGTTAGATCACTGAAACAAGGAATGAACAAAGGAGTGGACAACTTAGAAACAGGCACTGTCTAATTTCTAATCTTTGTAAATATCCCCTGTTAAACAAGTTACACTTTCTCTTGTCTGCCTTTATCTTCTCCTCCCTTCTCCTTAAAGTCACAGCTCTTCCTTTCACAAACAACATTTAGACTGTCTATATCCCTCCTTCTCTTCTATCTTCCCACACCTACAACACACATGCACTCTATTCATCCTCCGGTCATACAACTCTGCCTTCAGCCTGGCCAAGCAAGTATTATTTCTCTTCCCTTGTGTCAACTCACACATCCAACCCCAGAAGGCTGTTCTCAACCTTCAACTCCTCTCAACCTTCAACCTGCATCTCCACTCACTACCAAACTCACTGCTCAGATTATTGCTGATCACTTCAAAACTAAAACTGACACAATTAGAAAAGACATATCCCTCCCTCACACCCCTCAAACCCAGCCCTCCTACACACCCCTTCTATTAACAAAACTCTCTGCTACTTTCCTCCTGTAACAGAGGAAGAAGTCCCCATACTCCTATCTTCAGCACATCTTACAACCTGCCCACTTGACTGTATTGCTTTATGACTCCTTCCCTCTCTCTCTGGTTCTCTAAAACCTCTGCCCTAACTCATCTCTTTAACCAATCTCTCACCACTAGCGCATTTCCCTTATACATTCAAGCATGCGTCAATCACACCAATCCTAAAAAAGCCTCCACCCCTTCTAACTATACCTTTGCCACTAAATGATTGGAACAACTGGTCTATAATCTCCTAATTAAATTTCTCTTAACTAACTCCTTACTTGATCCACTACAGTCTGGTTTCTGCCCTAAACTCTCAAAAGAAACTTCTCTTACTAAAGTAACAAATGATCAGCTATCCGCTAAAGCAAAGGGACACACTACTCCATACTAATTCTTCTCGATCTAACTGCTGCTTTCGACAACATTGAAAATCTTACATTCATTTGGCATCCGAGACACAGTCTTCTCCTGGTGTGCCTCATATCTCTCAAACCGCTTATTTTCAGTTTCATTTAATAGCATATCCTCTGATCCTTTACCTCTCTCAGTTGGAGTACGCAAGGCTCCGTCTTGGGTCCCTTGCTTTTCTCTCTCCCTTGGAAAACTTATATCCTCCAGTTCCACTTATACGCTGATGATACCTAAATCTATCTTTCACCTCCTGATATCTCTCCCTCTTAACTCAACCAGATTACAAACTGTCTCTCTGCAATTTTCTCTTGGATGTCCTCACACTACCTCCAATTCAATCTGTCTAAAACTGAACTGCTTCTTTTTCCCCCTCTGCGACACATCCAACATTCGAAGTACCGCAAGGTTCTGTCTTGGGTCCCTTGCTTTTCTCTCTCTATACATCCTCCCTATGAAAACTTAAATCCTCCTGGGTTCCAGTACCACTTATTCGCTGATGATACCCAAATCTATTTTTCCTCTCTGATATCTCTACCTCTTTACTCAACCAGATTACCAAACGTATCTCTGCAATTTCCTCGTGGATGTCCTCACACTACTTCCAACTCAATCTGTCTATAACTGAGCTGCTTCTAATTCCCCCCTCTGCGAGACATCCATCACCTGACATTCCTCTGCTGTCTTGGGATCACACTTGACTCTGAACTAACATTCACTCCACATATACAAGCCCCCACCACATCCTGCCGTGCACACCTACGTAACATTTCCAGAAATCGTCCTACTACAAAAAATTAATGAATTCCCTCATTCTGTCTCACATTGATTACTACAACCTAAATGACCTTCCCAAACACCGCTTCTCCCCTTTCCAATCTATCATGAATACTTAAGCTAGACTCATCCACCTAAGTTGCCGATCTAGATCAGCTGCTCCACTCTGCCAGTCCCTACACTAGCTCCCCATACACACCAGAATACAATTGTATTAACCCTAAACTATAAAGCACTCAACAGCCTCACTCCCAACTATATTTCCTCTCTCACCTCCAAGCACTCCCTGACCCGTCCTCTTAGATCAACCTCTGACCTACATCTCTCTACTCTTATTATCTCTACATACCTCTCCCACCTCCAAGCGTTCTCACGTGCTGCTCCCGTCCTCTGGAACTCTCTACCCCACTCCATAAGACTATCTCCAACCTTGTATAGCTTCAGACACTCTTTGAAAACAAACCTATTCAGAGAGCCTTAATATCTGTCCTGTTTTTTATCCTACCTAAAATAATTCTTGAACTGCCTTGACTCACTGCCCCAACTACAATCCACAAGACAAGCTACCCCAAATCTTATGTCTCTACACCCTAAACCTGTAGACTGTAAGCTCTTCGGACCAGGGCCCTCTTCCTCTTTTACTAGATCTGTATACTCTGTTATTTTTTTGTATCTTATCACAAACCCTTGTCATTGTATACTGCATATCTCGGTACCCAGCGTTACGGAATTTAGCTGCGCTATACAAATAAATGATAATGCCTAAAAATCTTTAACATTGAGTGGATTAGTAACTTTTTTCCTGTGGGCTAGTGAGTTAAAATCACTGACTAGTAAACTATTGTAATATATATATATATATATATATATATATATATATATATATATATATATATATACAGTATATCACAAATGTGAGTACACTCCTCACATTTTTGTAAATATTTTATTATATCTTTTCATGTGACAACACTGAAGAAATGACACTTTGCTACAATGTAAAGTAGTGAATGTACAGCCTATATAACAGTGTAAATTTGCTGTCCCCTCAAAATAACTCAACACACAGCCATTAATGTCTAAACTGTTGGCAACAAAAGTGAGTACACCCCTAAGTGGAAATGTGCAAATCGGGCCCAATTAGCCATTTTCCCTCCCCGGTGTCATGTGACTCGTTAGTGTTACAAGGTGTGAATGGGGAGCAGGTGTGTTAAATTTTGTGTTATCGCTCTCACACTCTTTCATACTGGTCACTGGAAGTTCAACATGGCACCTCATGGCAAAGAACTCTCTGAGGATCTGAAAAAAAGAATTGTTGCTCTACATAAAGATGGTCTAGGCTATAAGAAGATTGCCAAGACCCTGAAACTGAGCTGCAGCACGGTGGGCAAGACCATACAGTGGTTTCACAGGACAGGTTCCACTCAGAACAGGCCTCGCCATGGTCGACCAAAGAAGTTGAGTGCACATGTTCAGCGTCATATCCAGAGGTTATCTTTGGGAAATAGACGTATGAGTGCTGCCAGCATTGCTGCAGAGGTTGAAGCGGTGGGGGGTCAGTCTGACAGTGCTCAGACCATACGCCGCACACTGCATCAAATTGGTCTGCATTGCTGTTGTCCCAGAAGGAAGCCTCTTCTAAAGATGATGCACAAGAAAGCCCGCAAACAGTTTGCTGAAGACAAGCAGACTAAGGACATGGATTACTGGAACCATGTTCTGTGGTCCGATGAGACCAAGATAAACCTATTTGGTTCAGATGGTGTGTGGAGTACAAAGACAAGTGTGTCTTGCCTACAGTCAAGCATTGTGGTGGGAGTGTCATGGTCTGGGTCTGCATGAGTGCTGCCAGCACTGGGGAGCTACAGTTCATTGAGGGAACCATGAATGCCAACATGTACTGTGAATACTGAAGCAGAGCATGAACTCCCCCCCCCCCCCCTTCGGAGACTGGGCTGCAGGACAGTATTCCAACATGATAACAATCCTATACACACCTCCAAGATGACCACTGCCTTGCTAAAGAAGCTGAGGGTAAAGGTGATGGACTGGCCAAGCATATCTTTAGACCTAAACCCTATTCAGCATCTGTGGGGCATCCTCAAATGGAAGGTGGGGGAGCGCAAGGTCTCTAACATCCACCAGCTCTGTGATGTCGTCATGGAGGAGTGGATGAAGACTCCAGTGGCAACCTGTGAAGCTCTGGTGAACTCCATGCCCAAGAGGGTTAAGGCAGTGTGGGAAAATAATTGTGGCCACACAAAGTATTGACAATTTGGGCCCAATTTGGACATTTCCACTTAGGGGTGTACTCACTTTTGTTGCCAACGGTTTAGACATTAATGGCTGCGTGTTGAGTTATTTTGAGGGGGCAGCAAATTTACACTGTTATACAGGCTGTACACTCACTACTTTACATTATAGCAAAGTGTTATTTCTTTAGTGTTGTCACATGAAAAGATATAATAAAATATTTACAAAAATGTGAGGGGTGTACTTACTTTTGTGAGATACTGTATATATATATATATATATATATATATATATATATATATGTGTGTGTATATATATATATATATATATATATATATATATATACAGTATATATATATATATATATATACAGTATATATATATATATATACAGTATATATATATATATATATATATATATATATATATATATATATATATACAGTATATATATATATATATATATATATATATATATATATACAGTATATATATATATATATATATATATATATAAAAGAAGAAATCCTGACTGACTGACCATCAACGCCCAGCTCAAACCGTTTAACATAGTAACGTAAAATTTGGAAGGTAAATTGTTTTTATGACGTAGGCACCCACTAAGGAAGGATTTTTGGAAATTACGTCCATAAGGGGGTGAAAAAGGGGGTGAAGCTTTTTTATGAGGATACCTATATCTCAAAAACCAAGGATGTTACAGATGTGAAATTGGTATTTAGATTCTCCTTGAAAAATAAAGAAACAAGTGTTTTACCATTTCTCCAAAATTTACTTAATGGGGGTCAAAAGAGGGGGGGCTGATTTATAATGATACCTATATCTCAAAAACCGACAATGTTACAGACATGAAAATTGGTATTTAGATTCTCCTTGAAAAATAAAGAAACATGTGTTTAACCATTTCCCCAAAATTCACTTAAGGGGGATCAGAAGGGGGGGGGCTTATTTATGAGGATATATCTAAAAAACCGACGTTGTAACAGATGTGAAAATTGGTATTAAGATTCTCCTTCAAAAATAAAGAAACACGTATTTTACAATTTCCCCAAAATCAACTTAAGGGGGGTCAAAAGAGGGGTGCTGCTTTATGAGGATTCCTATATTTAAAAAAATGACAATGTTACAGAGATGAAAATTGGTATTTCTTTCATGTAATTAGCAAGAGTCCATGAGCTAGTGACGTATGGGATATACATTCCTACCAGGAGGGGCAAAGTTTCCCAAACCTCAAAATGCCTATAAATACACCCCTCACCACACCCACAATTCAGTTTTACAAACTTTGCCTCCGATGGAGGTGGTGAAGTAAGTTTGTGCTAGATTCTACGTTGATATGCGCTCCGCAGCAAGTTGGAGCCCGGTTTTCCTCTCAGCGTGCAGTGAATGTCAGAGGGATGTGAGGAGAGTATTGCCTATTTGAATGCAGTGATCTCCTTCTACGGGGTCTATTTCATAGGTTCTCTGTTATCGGTCGTAGAGATTCATCTCTTACCTCCCTTTTCAGATCGACGATATACTCTTATATATACCATTACCTCTGCTGATTCTCGTTTCAGTACTGGTTTGGCTTTCTACAAACATGTAGATGAGTGTCCTGGGGTAAGTAAATCTTATTTTCTGTGACACTCTAAGCTATGGTTGGGCACTTTGTTTATAAAGTTCTAAATATATGTATTCAAACATTTATTTGCCTTGACTCAGAATGTTCAACATTCCTTATTTTTCAGACAGTCAGTTTCATATTTGGGATAATGCATTTGAATTAATCATTTTTTCTTACCTTCAAAAATTTGACTCTTTTTCCCTGTGGGCTGTTAGGCTCGCGGGGGCTGAAAATGCTTCATTTTATTGCGTCATTCTTGGCGCGGATTTTTTTGGCGCAAAAAATCTTTTCCGTTTCTGGCGTCATACGTGTCGCCGGAAGTTGCGTCATTTTTTGACGTTATTTTGCATTTGCTTCTGGTTGCTAGAAGCTTGTTCTTTGGCATTTTTTCCCATTCCTGAAACTGTCATTTAAGGAATTTGATCAATTTTGCTTTATATGTTGTTTTTTCTCTTACACATTGCAAGATGTCTCACGTTGCATCTGAGTCAGAAGATACTACAGGAAAATCGCTGTCTAGTGCTGGATCTACCAAAGCTAAGTGTATCTGCTGTAAACTTTTGGTAGCTATTCCTCCGGCTGTTGTTTGTATTAATTGTCATGACAAACTTGTTAATGCAGATAATATTTCCTTTAGTAAAGTACCATTGTCTGTTGCAGTTCCTTCAACATCTAAGGTGCAGAATGTTCCTGATAACATAAGAGATTTTGTTTCTGAATCCATAAAGAAGGCTATGTCTGTTATTTCTCCTTCTAGTAAACGTAAAAAATCTTTTAAAACTTCTCTCCCTACAGATGAATTTTTAAATGAACATCATCATTCTGATTCTGATGACTCTTCTGGTTCAGAGGATTCTGTCTCAGAGATTGATGCTGATAAATCTTCATATTTATTTAAAATGGAATTTATTCGTTCTTTACTTAAAGAAGTACTAATTGCTTTAGAAATTGAGGATTCTGGTCCTCTTGATACTAATTCTAAACGTTTGTGGATAAGGTATTTAAATCTCCTGTGGTTATTCCAGAAGTTTTTCCTGTTCCTAATGCTATTTCTGCAGTAATTTCCAAAGAATGGGATAAATTGGGTAATTCATTTACTCCTTCTAAACGTTTTAAGCAATTATATCCTGTGCCGTCTGACAGATTAGAATTTTGGGACAAAATCCCTAAAGTTGATGGGGCTATTTCTACCCTTGCTAAACGTACTACTATTCCTACGTCAGATGGTACTTCGTTTAAGGATCCTTTAGATAGGAAAATTGAATCCTTTCTAAGAAAAGCTTATCTGTGTTCAGGTAATCTTCTTAGACCTGCTATATCTTTGGCTGATGTTGCTGCAGCTTCAACTTTTTGGTTGGAAACTTTAGCGCAACAAGTAACAGATCATGAGTCTCATGATATTATTATTCTTCTTCAGCATGCTAATAATTTTATCTGTGATGCCATTTTTGATATTATCAGAGTTGATGTCAGGTTTATGTCTCTAGCTATTTTAGCTAGAAGAGCTTTATGGCTTAAGACTTGGAATGCTGATATGGCTTCTAAATCAACTCTACTTTCCATTTCTTTCCAGGGTAACAAATTATTTGGTTCTCAGTTGGATTCTATTATCTCAACTGTTACTGGTGGGAAAGGAACTTTTTTACCACAGGATAAAAAATCTAAAGGTAAAAACAGGGCTAATAATCGTTTTCGTTCCTTTCGTTTCAACAAAGAACAAAAGCCTAATCCTTCATCCTCAGGAGCAGTTTCAGTTTGGAAACCATCTCCAGTCTGGAATAAATCCAAGCCTGCTAGAAAGGCAAAGCCTGCTTCTAAGTTCTCATGAAGGTGCGGCCCTCATTCCAGCTCAGCTGGTAGGGGGCAGGTTACGTTTTTTCAAAGAAATTTGGATCAATTCTGTTCACAATCTTTGGATTCAGAACATTGTTTCAGAAGGGTACAGAATTGGTTTCAAGATGAGACCTCCTGCAAAGAGATTTTTTCTTTCCCGTGTCCCAGTAAATCCAGTGAAAGCTCAAGCATTTCTGAATTGTGTTTCAGATCTAGAGTTGGCTGGAGTAATTATGCCAGTTCCAGTTCCGGAACAGGGGATGGGGTTTTATTCAAATCTCTTCATTGTACCAAAGAAGGAGAATTCCTTCAGACCAGTTCTGGATCTAAAAATATTGAATCGTTATGTAAGGATACCAACGTTCAAGATGGTAACTGTAAGGACTATCCTGCCTTTTGTTCAGCAAGGGCATTATATGTCCACAATAGATTTACAGGATGCATATCTGCATATTCCGATTCATCCAGATCATTATCAGTTCCTGAGATTCTCTTTTCTGGACAAGCATTACCAGTTTGTGGCTCTGCCGTTTGGCCTAGCTACAGCTCCAAGAATTTTTACAAAGGTTCTCGGTGCCCTTCTGTCTGTAATCAGAGAACAGGGTATTGTGGTATTTCCTTATTTGGACGATATCTTGGTACTTGCTCAGTCTTTACATTTAGCAGAATCTCATACGAATCGACTTGTGTTGTTTCTTCAAGATCATGGTTGGAGGATCAATTTACCAAAAAGTTCATTGATTCCTCAGACAAGGGTAACCTTTCTGGGTTTCCAGATAGATTCAGTGTCCATGACTCTGTCTTTAACAGACAAGAGACGTCTAAAATTGATTTCAGCTTGTCGAAACCTTCAGTCACAATCATTCCCTTCGGTAGCCTTATGCATGGAAATTCTAGGTCTTATGACTGCTGCATCGGACGCGATCCCCTTTGCTCGTTTTCACATGCGACCTCTTCAGCTCTGTATGCTGAATCAATGGTGCAAGGATTAGACAAAGATATCTCAATTAATATCTTTAAAACCGATTGTTCGACACTCTCTAACGTGGTGGACAGATCACCATCGTTTAATTCAGGGGGCTTCTTTTGTGCTTCCGACCTGGACTGTAATTTCAACAGATGCAAGTCTCACAGGTTGGGGAGCTGTGTGGGGATCTCTGACAGCACAAGGAGTTTGGGAATCTCAGGAGGTGAGATTACCGATCAATATTTTGGAACTCCGTGCAATTTTCAGAGCTCTTCAGTTTTGGCCTCTTCTGAAGAGAGAATCGTTCATTTGTTTTCAGACAGACAATGTCACAACTGTGGCATACATCAATCATCAAGGAGGGACTCACAGTCCTCTGGCTATGAAAGAAGTATCTCGAATTTTGGTTTGGGGCGGAATCCAGCTCATGTCTAATCTCTGCGGTTCATATCCCAGGTGTAGACAATTGGGAAGCGGATTATCTCAGTCGCCAAACGTTGCATCCGGGCGAATGGTCTCTTCACCCAGAGGTATTTCTTCAGATTGTTCAAATGTGGGAACTTCCAGAAATAGATCTGATGGCGTCTCATCTAAACAAGAAACTTCCCAGATATCTGTCCAGATCCCGGGATCCTCAGGCGGAGGCAGTGGATGCATTATCACTTCCTTGGAAGTATCATCCTGCCTATATCTTTCTGCCTCTAGTTCTTCTTCCAAGAGTAATCTCCAAGATTCTGAAGGAATGCTCGTTTGTTCTGCTGGTAGCTCCGGCATGGCCTCACAGGTTTTGGTATGCGGATCTTGTCCGGATGGCCTCTTGCCAACCGTGGACTCTTCAGACCAGACCTTCTGTCACAAGGTCCTTTTTTCCATCAGGATCTGAAATCCTTAAATTTAAAGGTATGGAGATTGAACGCTTGATTCTTGGTCAAAGAGGTTTCTCTGACTCTGTGATTAATACTATGTTACAGGCTCGTAAATCTGTATCTAGAGAGATATATTATAGAGTCTGGAAGACTTATATTTCTTGGTGTCTTTCTCATCATTTTTCTTGGCATTCTTTTAGAATACCGAGAATTTTACAGTTTCTTCAGGATGGTTTAGATAAGGGTTTGTCCGCAAGTTCCTTGAAAGGACAAATCTCTGCTCTTTCTGTTCTTTTTCACAGAAAGATTGCTATTCTTCCTGATATTCATTGTTTTGTACAAGCTTTGCTTCGTATAAAACCTGTCATTAAGTCAATTTCTCCTCCTTGGAGTTTGAATTTGGTTCTGGGAGCTCTTCAAGCTCCTCCCTTTGAACCTATGCATTCATTGGACATTAAATTACTTTCTTGGAAAGTTTTGTTCCTTTTGGCCATCTCTTCTGCCAGAAGAGTTTCTGAATTATCTGCTCTTTCTTGTGAGTCTCCTTTTCTGATTTTTCATCAGGATAAGGCGGTGTTGCGAACTTCTTTTGAATTTTTACCTAAAGTTGTGAATTCCAACAACATTAGTAGAGAAATTGTGGTTCCTTCATTATGTCCTAATCCTAAGAATTCTAAGGAGAAATCATTGCATTCTTTGGATGTTGTTAGAGCTTTGAAATATTATGTTGAAGCTACTAAGTCTTTCCGAAAGACTTCTAGTCTATTTGTTATCTTTTCCGGTTCTAGAAAAGGCCAGAAAGCTTCTGCCATTTCTTTGGCATCTTGGTTGAAATCTTTAATTCATCTTGCCTATGTTGAGTCGGGTAAAACTCCGCCTCAGAGGATTACAGCTCATTCTACCAGGTCAGTTTCTACTTCCTGGGCGTTTAGGAATGAAGCTTCGGTTGATCAGATTTGCAAAGCAGCAACTTGGTCCTCTTTGCATACTTTTACTAAATTCTACCATTTTGATGTATTTTCTTCTTCTGAAGCAGTTTTTGGTAGAAAAGTACTTCAGGCTGCGGTTTCAGTCTGAATCTTCTGCTTATGTTTTTCATTAAACTTTATTTTGGGTGTGGATTATTTTCAGCAGGAATTGGCTGTCTTTATTTTATCCCTCCCTCTCTAGTGACTCTTGTGTGGAAAGATCCACATCTTGGGTAATCATTATCCCATACGTCACTAGCTCATGGACTCTTGCTAATTACATGAAAGAAAACATAATTTATGTAAGAACTTACCTGATAAATTCATTTCTTTCATATTAGCAAGAGTCCATGAGGCCCGCCCTTTTTTTGTGGTGGTTATGATTTTTGTATAAAGCACAATTATTCCAATTCCTTATTTTATATGCTTTCGCACTTTTTTATCACCCCACTTCTTGGCTATTCGTTAAACTGAATTGTGGGTGTGGTGAGGGGTGTATTTATAGGCATTTTGAGGTTTGGGAAACTTTGCCCCTCCTGGTAGGAATGTATATCCCATACGTCACTAGCTCATGGACTCTTGCTAATATGAAAGAAATGAATTTATCAGGTAAGTTCTTACATAAATTATGTTTTAGATTCTCATTGAAAAATAAAGAATCACGTGTTTTACCATTTCCCAAAATTCTCTTAAGGGGGGTCAAAAGGGGGGGCTTATTTATGAGGATATCTGTATCTCAAAAAACAACAATTTTACAGACGTGAAAATTGGTATTTAGATTCTCCTTGAAAAATAAAGAAACACATATTTTACCATTTCCCCAAAATCCAAGTCTTAAGGGGGGGTCAAAAGGGGGGCTAATTTATGAGGATACCTATATCTTAAAAACTGACAATGTTACAGACATGAAAATTGGTGTTTAGATTCTCCTTGAAAAATAAAGAAACACGTGTTTTACCATTTCCCCAAAATCCACTTAAGGGGGTCAAAAGGGGGGGGGGGGGGTGATTTATGAAGATACCTATAGTTCAAAAAACCGACAATGTCACAGATATGAAAATTGGTATTTAGATTACGAGAAACACAGAGAATTAACGAAAACTCAAGAAGTTCATGTCAGCGAGTGTGCAACCTGAACGGGCACAGACATGAGGGCACATGTCGTTGCGAGTGGTCGGGTTTTTCCCTATTTTTTACAAATCACAAAACCACGCGAGTGAAGCCACGGGCAACAGCTAGTGTATATATATATATATATATATATATATATATATATATATATGTGTGTGTGTATTTATGTATATTGTGCCTGTGCTGATAGGACTTGTCTACGTCTAAGATAGCTGAAACATTTCTTCTGTGTGCTCACAAACATTAAGGACAAATTACCAATTAGACAGTGTGTCTCTGCTGTGAAGCTGCATTTGAAAGCAAAATAAAAGTTTTTAGATTGTTTCAGCATTATGGCTGTCTTATGTCTCTTTCCTTTTTTGATACCCATTCTTGGATTTTGCTGCCTTGACATTTTTTTATTGTTAAAGGGACAGTCTACCATATATTTTTTTATTGTTTTGCAAGATAGATAATCCCTTTATTACCCATTCCCCAGTTTTGCACAACCAACAGAGTTATATTAATATACTTTTTACCTCTGTGATTACCTTGTATCTAGGAACCTTCTTCCAGCCCCCTGATCACATGACTGTGACTGTTTATTATCTATTGTCTTGCATTTAGCATTGCTTTGTGCTAAATCTTAAATAACCCCCTGTGCCTGAGCACAGTGTTATCTATATGGCCCATGTGTACTTTCTGTCTCTTTGTGTTGAAAAGAGATTTAAAAAGCATGTGATAAGAGGCAGCCCTCAAAGGATTAGAAATTAGCATATGAGCCTACCTAGGTTTAGTTTAAACTAAGAATAACAAGAGAAAAAAGCAAATTTGATGATAAAAGTAAATTGGAAAGTTGAATAAAATTAAGTCCTATCTGAATAATGAAAGTTTAATTTATACTAGACTGTCCCTTTAAGTGTTAACAGGGTGAGCCAGGATAGCAAAAAAAAACAAAAAGATTTCTATGTTTTACTGTATAACGCTCAAAGGCTTCCACACAGTTTTTGTCCTACTGCTTTATAAAAAAAAGGTGATCTGAAGCAGGAAGAAAAGTCTTGTGAGTGCTGCGTAGGGACCTAAGCCAACATATGGAAATTTTGGTATGATTTAATTTCAGGTTTTGGCTCAGCCCATTTGATTAATCAGTTAAACAGAGACCTCATTTCTAATTATGAGCTCTTCTCTTCAATCACAACTAATTAATTAGTTAACCAGTCAGGGTTACTGTAAAACAAATCAATAAAAAGGAGTTCAGCTGAACCAGTCCCAGACTTATAGTGTGGAAACAGAGACAGACTGTGTCAGACCTTTCTTGCTGAGGCGTAGAAAGGCTGAAGACAGACAATGCTAGAACTAGAACCAAGATAGAAGGAAATGTTTTAGTGGACACATTTTTTATCATAGGTGGGTGTTATATGTTTAAGGACAGTCTTGTAGTTGGAGTGGGCACTTTATAATATACGAACCAGTGCTAAATAATTGGATTTGAGTTTGAATTTGCGGCTGCTGACAAATGTACCCCCCTGAAGCAGCTGTTAAACTGCAATAACTCCATGATATAAGGCTGCTGCAAACATGTAGCCATTTTAACAAGCAAGAGGTAATCTTAAGCAGCAAATCATTTTTTCTTTGTGACCTAATGTTTGCAAACAAATGTTAGTAAACTATCATTTAAAGTAATGTTTATACTAAGGCAGCCATAGATGCTAAATACTGCTATAGATGTATATGATTCTAGCAGTATATTACTATTCGGCACATGTGGGTACTTACTTACCTCTCCTTCCAGCTGCTTATTAAAAGAAACAGGTTTTTAATTTCTGAGCAGGCAGGCTGTATCACCAATGAAATCTGCAGAATGCACTACCACTGTTCTGCATCAGTGTCTCTCAATCCTCACACTGGAGTCCGCAAAGTGCCCACGGGCAGGCAGTACAACATCTCATTGGCTGAGCAACCCAATTGTTTACAAATGAAAACAAGAAAAATGAACATGGTTTATTTTAGTAGGCAGCTTTGGAGAATAAGTTTGTATGCATCCACTTGGGTGCTGAAAACTACATTGTGTTAGAATGATAAACTTTTATAACAATCTGTATAGTACCTCTGAAAAAGAGGTTAGCAGGTTGACTGTGATAATTCAGAGTTGGAACTGACTGATGTGCCACAATAACTGGAGCAGTAAACCAATCAGACTGCTTGGAATGTAATCCAATCATAGTAGTGAGTTGTATAATTAGTGTGATACATTGTGCATTATCTAATGTGATGGTTGTGTATAACAAAATGATATATGTGAGATATTGGTAAGTGGGTGTGATACCAAAGTATTTGAAAATCTATGCTTAAAGGGATATTAAACCCAATTTGTTTTCTTTCATGATTCAGATAATTAGAAAGTTGCCTAAAATTGAATGCTCTATCTGAACCATGAAATAAAAAATGCAGGTTTAGAATCCCTTTAAAGGCAGATGTTGTGTATGAAAGAATGAGCGATAGCTATGTGTGATTCAGGACCTGATGATCAAAACCTCCTTGGCATGGAAGGAGATCACATAAAATCTTTAGGAGGCTTTTTTTAGCTTTATATTGTGATGAAGGTGTCTCTCGTTCACATCCAGAACCTGCATATTGCTCTTAAGTGAAAAATTGCCTTTCTATAATTATTTGAGGGAGCTTGCAGTAATGATGAGATGTCTTAGATAATCTCACCAGACCAGAGAGCATTAGAACATCTGACCCATATTGAGATACTGGTGGGTAAAAGAGTGAAACAGTAGACGGTGATACAGAGATGGTTGGTTATGATACAATGAAAAATATCTGTGTAATACATTGGTATGAGATAATTGTGCGTTTTTTTCATGATAGCCATGTGTGGTCTTTGTTTCCTACATTCAGATGTTTTGAAGGTTTCCACTAGATCCCTAATATAAAATAACTTAGGACAGGATATTCAAGATGTTTTTTTCTTTTCTTTTTACTTTGAGCCCCATATTCCCCGGAAGACCATGGTCTCTCCAGTCTTGTTATAAACTTGTTTATATACCTGAGCACTTGCAGTTTTTACAGGGATAGTCCTTATTGCCACATCTAGTCATCATAGCTAGTGTGATATCACACCTCTGATTCCCAGCTGATTCTCTTCCAGGTCTCGATAGAATGAAGGTCATGTGATCTCTCACCTTTAAATGTCCCTAAATGTGTGCTGTAAGTGTTGTTACTGTTTCCCATTTGTGTGTAGCACGCAGTTCTACCAAGAGATGCAACATTTAAGAGGGGGGTAGAGTCCCTGTGAGCCATGGACGGTGGCACTGTGAGTGTGGAAACAGCCTCTTTTGGTACAGTCTCAGTACGATGGGGCAGATAGATTGCAGGGCGATGCCACTGGGTGCACCTGTGCTCAGTGGGGGAGCCATGGCGAAGGCAAAAGGGGCAAGTCTGTGGGGAAAGTGTAAATGTTGGGTGGGAAGGGCCTCCACATGTTGGGCGCGGCCCCCAAGTATCATTATGGAGGCAGTCATAAGGCAGTGGGGGCCTCTTAAGTGGTTTTCTTGTTGCAGGCAACCAGGATCGAGATCTACATGGTGGAATAGTACCTGAGCAAGAGCGGGTAAGATGTTTCTGTTGTGATGCCCATGTGTTTCCTCTATAGTGGGTTGAAGGGCAGGATGCAAGGCTGGTGCTTGGCACAGACTCTACTGCATTTCCATTTTGTGTGGAAACTGCCACCTGCATGCGGGGGGAGTGTATGACTTTTGATGCAGGCTGAAGGTCTGCAGCTGGAAGAGTAGGATATGGAGCTTGGGGAAGTATATTGAGATGATGTGAGGGTGAAGAAACAGTTGCAGGAGGTGCATGACCTGTAGCAGCTGCAGGTTTGGCAAAAGTTACATGTTGAGGGGATGCAATGGTCTGCAGTTGTTGGGGTTCATGCAAAGAGAAAGCAGCCTGCAGACTCTCACTCCTCTGCCTCCAAGTGCGAAGGGCATGAGATGCATTCTCTAGAGATCCCCCTACTCCCGAGGAAGACACAAGATCTCTTGCTGTTTGCAGGACCCGTATAACATTTACTGGTACTGGAGTTCCTGTGACATCAGGATCAGGGCATTTGGGTCCATGAGATGGACTCTGCACACCTCGAAAACAACTGTATATCCCCTAGAATAGAAAAGAATAGACAATGCAGAAAATCAAATATTTAAAATCAAAATTAAACTTTTGTGATTTCCGATACAATTAAAAATAAATAAATTCCAATTTATTTCCATTATCAAAATGTGCACAATTTTTTAATAGGGGTTAATATCTTTATTATAGTGTGTGCGATGTTGGGTTGCAGGGGAATAGGGGTTAAATACTTTATTATAGTGGTGACGATGTCGGGGAGCGGCGGAATAGGGGTTAATAAATTTTACTAGTGGCGGCGATGTCGGGAGCAGCAGATTAGGGGTTAATAACTTTAATATAGTGTTTGCGATGCTGGAGGGCCTCCGTTTAGGGGTCAATAGGTAGTTTATGGGTGTTAGTGTACTTTGTAACAGTTTAGTTATGAGTTTTTGTGTAACAGTTTTGTTGTGCAAAACTCATAACTACTGCTCTCAGATTGCGGAACGGATCGTGCCGGTATAGGCTGTAACGCAAGCTTTTTAACCTCACCGCAAAACTTGTAATGGCAGCGCTATGGAAATCCCATGCAAAAACATAATTTTTTTGAGTGCAGGACTGACGTTGCGTTACAGGCTAAAATGCTTACGGTACAGCTATACTGAAAAGACTCGTAATAGCTGGGTTACTGTTTTAACGCTGAAATGGCCATTTTTTCAGCGTTAAAACACGAACGCAAAACTTGTAATCTAGGTGTTACTGAGGCAGTAACTCCTACTGAGTATATGCAAGAGTGCACAGTATATATGTATATGTCTTTTGTGGTTGGCTGATGGCTGTCACATAATACAGGGGGAGGGAAAATGGAATTAACTTAAGCTATTGTTTTTTTTATTATATATTTGTAAATTATGCAATTCTACTGTATTTAATGGTGGTTTAGCCTTAAAAATAAAACATCTTAGGTAAATGCCAGTCTCCTTTTCTCCTAGATACAAAAAACTGTAAATCATTTAACAAATCACACATCATCGCACTCACTGCTGACCTCCAACAGGCTCTGACGTCGCTCTCTCATTTGACCTATACTAAGCGGACTGAAATGGCTCTTATCTGACTGAACCCCAACAACTATTGAGACTCACCTAGCTGCTGCTCTGAAGACTGTAAGTCTCACAGGGTTATGTCAACAAAACTCAGACTTTAGACTCAGACGCTCAGAAGACTATCTGTCATGAAACTCCCCTGGAAGATCAATCTTAACCCCCCCCCCCCTGTAGCTGACGCACACAAGACTATCAATCTTGAGACTCCCCTAGTTGATCAATCTCAAGACTCCCCTGCGGATATTCTCAGCTTTGAAACTGGGGTTATGCTGAGCACACTCTCAAACTTAAAGGGATACTGAAACCAAATTTTTTTCTTTTGTGATTCAGATAGAGCAGTGTTTTTCAACCAGTGTGCCATGGCAGACTGACAACAGTGTGAAATATTTTTTAAACTTTGCTTGTTTTTTACTCCCAGTGCAGGGGTAGTTTGTAGGAGGCATGGCATAACAGCACAATACATACAGTATGTGTGTGTATGTGTATATATATATATATATATGCTGTATTAGGCTACAATGTGTGATTTGTTTTACAATTTTGGGATGGTGGTGTGCCACAGGATTTTTTAATGTAAAAAAGTGTGCCACGGCAAAAAAAAGGTTAAAAATCACTGAGATAGAGCATGCAATTTTAAGCAACTTTATAATTTACTCCAATTATCAATTTTTGTTCGTTCTCTTGCTATCTTTATTTGAAAAAGAAAGTCCAGAGCCCCGGACAGCACTTGTTTATTAGTGGATGAATTTATCCACCAATCAGCAAGAACAACCCAGGTTGTTCACCAAAAAATGGGCTGGCATCTAAACTTACATTCTTGCTTTTCAAATAAAGATACCAAGAGATTGAAGAACATTTGCTAATAGGAGTAAATTAGAAAGTTGCTTAAAATTGCATGCTCTATCTGAATCACAAAAGAAAAAATTTGGGTTCCGTGTCCCTTTAAGGGGTCAATTTATCAAACTTCGTATGGCTCGCTGGAAACAGAAGTTATGAAGCAGCGGTCTAAAGACCACTGCTCCATAACCTGTCCGCCTGCTCTGAGGCGGCGGACAGAAATCAACCCTATCGAATACGATCGGGTTGATTGACACCCCCTGCTAGCGGCCGATTTGCCGCGAATCTGCAGGGGCGGCATTGCACCAGCAGTTCACAAGAACTGCTGGTGCAATGATAAATGCCGACAGCATATGCTGACGGCATTTATCAATGTGCGGCGGACATGTTACGCTACATCGTATCATGTCCGCACTATCATAAATAGACCCCTAAATCTCAACCAAACAATGCTCAGCATTCTCCCACTCTTACATATTTCCATGCCTTTACTATCATAGCCATCCGATTCTGTGCTCTCATTGGTTTAACTTCCAGCAGAATCTCACACAAACCAATCAGAAACTGATTTATTTACATTGCTCACTCATTCTGCACCATTTCATTTTTACGTCTTAAGTCTTAAATATCCCTTTCTCACCCGGCTGACTCCCAGAAGACTCTGCTCTCCACAAGTGCTGGGCTTACAGTGTCGCATCCTCCAATACACCAGGTGCTCCCAGGAGAAGACCAGTAGACTCAACCCCATTGCTACTAGAAGCATATAGAAGACTCCGGCCATGTTATCGATGTCAAGCTTGCTGCTTACGGCCTCATTCTTCTCATTCTGACAGATCCCAGAGAGCCAGACCGTCTCCAGCCTTTGAGTGTCCCCTATGGCACAGATCAGGCAAGCAAGAAGTAGCAGTTATTAAGAAGGACTCCAATTCAATGATAGATTTCTGAAGATTACTAACAAAAACTGAGAAAGCCATATATATATACTGTATAGAGGTCTGAAGACGGGGCTAATCACCCCGAAACGTCACCCGATTTTGTATTAACAAATACAGCTCATTTAAGACCCGGCGAGTGCATCCTTTCTCTCTCTGTATTTGTACTCTTTGAATGCACCCCGGGCAGCATTATTGGAGTACAAGTGTGTGCAGAGCCCTTGGGACTTATATATATATTAATTTGGACTGACAGAACACCAAATTGACTTATTTCTTTCATACTGTGAAGATTAAGGAATTCAAACTTAAATTGGACAAATCGATTCTTAAGCAGCATTGCATTAATGGGAAATGAAACCCACAATTTATCTTTTGTGATTCAGACAGAACATACAATTTTTAAAAAAAGTTTCCAATTTACTTCTATTATCAAATTTGTTTTGTTCTCGTGATATTCTTTGTTGAAGAAATGCCTAGGTAGGTAACATGCCCATGTCTGGCAAACTACATGTCAGGAAAAACTGCTACCATTTAATGCTCTTGCAAATGTATAACATTCTTGCAAAACTACTGCCATATAGTGCTGCGGACACATGCATAGTGACGCTCCTGAGCTTACATTCACGCTTTTCAACAAAAGATATCAAGAAAACTAAGAAAATTTGATAATAGAAGTAAATTGGCCATGAAAGGAAAAAAATTGGGTTTGATATCCCTTCAAGAACATGATGCCAAGAGGATTACGTATAAATAAGTTTTAAACAGCAGTTATGAAGCAGCGGTCACAAAGACCGCTGCTCCATAACCTGTCTGCCTGCTCTGAGCAGGCGGACAGACATCGCCGGAAATCAACCCGATCAAGTACGATCGGGTTGATTGACACCCCCCTGCTGGCGGCCCATTGGCCGCAAGTCTGCAGGGGGCGGCGTTGCACGTATTGCTCGCCGTATTCAGCGAGGTCTGGCGGACCTGATCCGCACTGTCGGATAAGGTCCGCCAGACCTTAATAAATAGGGGCCAATATCTTCTTGGAACTTAGTACTTACAGAGTGTTCGTTGTGAGCTGCTGGTGCGATGCTGAATACGGAGAGCGTATTGCTCTCTGCATTCAGCGATGTCTGTCGGACCTGATCCGCTCTGTCAGATCAGGTCCGACAGACATTTGATAATTCGGCCTCTCTATCTGAACCATAAATATTTATTTTTGACTAGACTATCCCTTTAATTACTATTTTAGTGTTTGGTAATATGTTACATGAAGAAATAGAACAGCATAAATTCATATAGCATTGCCCTGTAACAGATCCCAGAAAATAACAACTGAATGTAGCAACCTAGTGATCTCTGGCAACCCCTGAGCATTGCAGTGATTCTATGAGGTTTCCCTGGGCTGACAGATATTTAGTGAGCACATTTGTTAAAGAGGCCAATAGTTGACTAGTCTACAGGAAGGAAAATCATTACACATGGCCCTAGTCGTACAGCAGACTTGTGCAGTAATGTCAGAAGAACAGATAGATATATACCATCTCCAAGAAACTGCAACAGAGCCAGGTCGATAGGTCGTTTCCAGCGAGAGTTCTTCTGCAAAGCAATGCCATACCCTGTGGTGGCAAACACCTTCCCACTCCCAATGGTCACCAGCTTGCAGCCCTCGTCCTTCCCCGCCATGTAATTCAATACAGCTGCATCATAGATAAAGGCGTCCAACTTCCTGGCAGAAGTAAGAAAAAAAAGAACAAAGCTGAAAGTAAGAATGAAGAGAGGGAGATGACAGAGACTGCAGATCACAGACGTCAAATGGTAAAACAAAATAGGTAACAGAGGTTTTACACAGAGGTGTCTGTGCCCTGGTGTGAGGGTCAGAGCTGTGTCAGAATCAGTGATTTTTAAAAATATTTTGTTTTAAAAATTATTTTGTAAGTAGATTTCATATGTAGTTTTTAATTGCTAATATATACCGAGCACATATAATAATGATTTTAGTATTGCTTTAACTAAGGAGACACAGAAATACAAGATCCCTCACTGGATTAAAGAAAATAATATTTTTACATTAAAATCTCCCTAGCCCCTAAAAGGGGCTCACTGTATTTCTAAATATAAATAAGAGAAGAAAGCAGTACAATACAGCACTAAATAAAAGGGTTTGGTCTTTAAAGGGACGGTAAATTGTTTGATATTGTAATATAAAATGTTTACTTATACACAGTAACACAACTCTGCTATATACATTCTCTAATTTTGCCCCCCTTTCTCCTTAATTTAAGTCTAAGAATAGTGAATTTTCCAGTCCTGAAAAATGAAAGTGCACATCTATTGGAAGAATGCAGAAAAAATTTGTTATTGCAAGGTGTTTACTGTAATTTACTGTATATTGTATCTTACTCACTCTTACCATTGTATTTTATTTCTCTTGTTAAGTGTATCCAGTCCACGGATCATCCATTACTTATGGGACACCAACTCCTCCCCAACAGGAAGTGCAAGAGGATTCACCCAGCAGAGCTGCCACACAGCTCCTCCCCTAACTGCCATTACCAGTCATTCTCTTGCACCCAACGAATAGATAGGATGTGTGAGAGGACTGTGGTGATTATACTTAGTTTCATACCTTCAATCAAAAGTTTGTTATTTTATAATAGCACCGGAGTGTGTTATTCCTTCTCTGGTAGAATTTGAAGAAGAATCTACCTGAGTTTTTCTATGATTTTAGCCGGAGTAGTTAAGATCATATTGCTGTTTCTCGGCCATCTGAGGAGAGGTAAACTTCAGATCAGGGGACAGCGGGCAGATTAATCTGCAAAGAGGTATGTAGCAGCTTATTATTTTCTGACAATGGAATTGATGAGAAAATTCTGCCATACCGATATAATGTTAACTCAGCCTTAAATGCAGTAGCAGCAACTGGTATCAGGCTGTCATGTATGTATATTTTACACTTCAGTATTCTGGGGAATGGCACTTCACTGGAATTATACTGTATGCATAAAACTTTAGCCTAATTTGCAGGGACTAGCAACAGGCTTTTTAATAACACTCAATTTATTAATGTTAAACGTTTTTTGCTGGCATGTAAAATCGTTTAATTTTCTGAGGTACTGGGTGAAAAAATGTTTTGGGCACTATTTTTTTCCACTTGGCAGTCGTTTTATTTAATTTATGACAGTTTACTGATCTCTCTCACTGTTATGTGTGAGGGGGAGGCTATCAGGGTTAGTTATCCTTTGCTAATGGGAGCAATCCTTTGCTAAAATTGTGTTTTTTTTTTTACAAAGATTTGATGCTATAACTTTTCAGTTTATTAATTTTCAACTGTCATAACTTTTTCTGTGCTTCTTATAGGCACAGTACGTTTTCATATTATAGTAAATTACTTGAAAAGTATTTCCAAGTTGCTAGTTTATTTGCTAGTGTGTTAAACATGTCTGATTCAGAGGAAGATATCTGTGCTATATGTGCTAAAGCCAAAGTGGAGCCCAATAGAAATTTATGTACTAACTGTATTGATGCTACTTTAAATAAAAGTCAATCTGTACAAATTGAACATATTTCACCAAACAACGAGGGGAGAGTTATGCCGACTAACTCGCCTCACGTGTCAGTACCTGCATCTCCCGCTCGGGAGGTGCGTGATATTGTAGCTCCGAGTACATCTGGGCGGCCATTACAAATCACATTACAGGATATGGCTACTGTTATGACTGAAGTTTTGGCTAAATTACCAGAATTAAGAGGTAAGCGTGATCACTCTGGGGTGAGAACAGAGTGCGCTGATAATATTAGGGCCATGTCAGACACTGCGTCACAATTTGCAGAACATGAGGACGGAGAGCTTCATTCTGCGGGTGACGGTTCTGATCCAAACAAACTGGATTCAGATATTTCAAATTTTAAATTTAAGCTGGAAAACCTCCGTGTATTACTAGGGGAGGTGTTAGCGGCTCTGAATGATTGTAACACAGTTGCAATACCAGAGAAAATGTGTAGGTTGGATAAATATTTTGCGGTACCGGCGAGTACTGACGTTTTTCCTATACCTAAGAGACTTACTGAAATTGTTACTAAGGAGTGGGATAGACCCGGTGTGCCGTTCTCACCCCCTCCGATATTTAGAAAGATGTTTCCAATAGACGCCACCACACGGGACTTATGGCAAACGGTCCCTAAGGTGGAGGGAGCAGTTTCTACTTTAGCTAAGCGTACCACTATCCCGGTGGAGGATAGCTGTGCCTTTTCAGATCCAATGGATAAAAAGTTAGAGGGTTACCTTAAGAAAATATTTGTTCAACAAGGTTTTATATTGCAACCTCTTGCATGCATTGCGCCTGTCACGGCTGCAGCAGCATTTTGGTTTGAGTCTCTGGAAGAGACACTTGAATCAGCTCCATTAGATGAGATTACACACAAGCTTAAAGCCCTTAAGTTAGCTAACTCATTTATTTCAGATGCCGTAGTACATTTAACTAAACTTACGGCTAAGAATTCCGGATTCGCCATTCAGGCACGCAGAGCACTGTGGCTAAAATCCTGGTCAGCTGACGTTACTTCTAAATCTAAATTGCTTAATATACCTTTCAAAGGGCAGACCTTATTCGGGCCCGGGTTGAAAGAAATTATCGCTGACATTACAGGAGGTAAAGGCCATGCCCTGCCTCAAGACAGAGCCAAACCTAAGGCTAGACAGTCTAATTTTCGTTCCTTTCGTAATTTCAAAGCAGGAGCAGCATCAACTTCCTCTGCACCAAAACAGGAAGGAGCTGTTGCTCGCTACAGACAAGGCTGGAGACCTAACCAGTCCTGGAACAAGGGCAAGCAGGCCAGGAAACCTGCTGCTGCCCCTAAGACAGCATGAATTGAGGGCCCCCGATCCGGGAACGGATCTAGTGGGGGGCAGACTTTCTCTCTTCGCCCAGGCTTGGGCAAGAGATGTCCAGGATCCCTGGGCGTTAGAGATCATATCTCAGGGATACCTTCTAGACTTCAAATTCTCTCCCCCAAGAGGGAGATTTCATCTGTCAAGGTTGTCAACAAACCAAATAAAGAAAGAGGCGTTTCTACGCTGCGTACAAGATCTTTTATTAATGGGAGTGATCCATCCGGTTCCGCGGTCGGAACAAGGACAAGGGTTTTACTCAAATCTGTTTGTGGTTCCCAAAAAAGAGGGAACTTTCAGGCCAATCTTGGATTTAAAGATCCTAAACAAATTCCTAAGAGTTCCATCGTTCAAAATGGAAACTATTCGGACAATTTTACCCATGATCCAAAAGGGTCAGTACATGACCACAGTGGATTTAAAGGATGCTTACCTAAACATACCGATTCACAAAGATCATTACCGGTATCTAAGGTTTGCCTTTCTAGACAGGCATTACCAGTTTGTAGCTCTTCCATTCGGATTGGCTACGGCTCCGAGAATCTTCACAAAGGTTCTGGGTGCTCTTCTGGCGGTACTAAGACCGCAAGGAATTGCGGTAGCTCCGTACCTAGACGACATTCTGATACAAGCTTCAAGCTTTCAAACTGCCAAGTCTCATACAGAGTTAGTACTGGCATTTCTAAGGTCGCATGGATGGAAGGTGAACGAAAAGAAGAGTTCTCTCTTTCCACTCACAAGAGTTCCCTTCTTGGGGACTCTTATAGATTCTGTAGAAATGAAGATTTACCTGACAGAAGACAGGTTAACAAAGCTTCAAAATGCATGCCGTGTCCTTCATTCCATTCAACACCCGTCAGTAGCTCAATGCATGGAGGTGATCGGCTTAATGGTAGCAGCAATGGACATAGTACCCTTTGCACGCCTACATCTCAGACCGCTGCAATTGTGCATGCTAAGTCAGTGGAATGGGGATTACTCAGACTTGTCCCCTACTCTGAATCTGGATCAAGAGACCAGAAATTCTCTTCTATGGTGGCTTTCTCGGCCACATCTGTCCAGGGAGATGCCATTCAGCAGGCCGGACTGGACAATTGTAACAACAGACGCCAGCCTACTAGGTTGGGGCGCTGTCTGGAATTCTCTGAAGGCTCAGGGACAATGGAATCAGGAGGAGAGTCTCCTAACAATAAACATTCTGGAATTGAGAGCAGTTCTCAATGCCCTTCTGGCTTGGCCCCAGTTAACAACTCGGGTGTTCATCAGGTTTCAGTCGGACAACATCACGACTGTAGCTTACATCAACCATCAGGGAGGGACAAGATGCTCCCTAGCAATGATGGAAGTATCAAAGATAATTCGCTGGGCAGAGTCTCACTCTTGCCACCTGTCAGCAATCCACATCCCGGGAGTGGAGAACTGGGAGGCGGATTTCTTAAGTCGTCAGACTTTTCATCCGGGGGAGTGGGAACTTCATCCGGAGGTCTTTGCCCAAATACTTCGACGTTGGGGCAAACCAGAGATAGATCTCATGGCGTCTCGACAGAACGCCAAGCTTCCTCGTTACGGGTCCAGATCCAGGGATCCGGGAGCGGTTCTGATAGATGCTTTGACAGCACCTTGGACCTTCGGGATGGCTTATGTGTTTCCACCCTTCCCGATGCTTCCTCGATTGATTGCCAGAATCAAACAGGAGAGAGCATCAGTGATTCTAATAGCGCCTGCATGGCCACGCAGGACTTGGTATGCAGATCTAGTGGACATGTCATCCTGTCCACCTTGGTCGCTACCTCTGAAACAGGACCTTCTGATCCAGGGTCCCTTCAAACATCAAAATCTAATTTCTCTGAAGCTGACTGCTTGGAAATTGAACGCTTGATTTTATCAAAACGTGGTTTTTCTGAGTCAGTTATTGATACCTTAATACAGGCTAGGAAGCCTGTTACCAGAAAGATTTACCATAAGATATGGCGCAAATACTTATATTGGTGCGAATCCAAGAGTTACTCATGGAGTAAGGTTAGGATTCCGAGGATATTGTCTTTTCTACAAGAAGGTTTAGAAAAGGGTTTATCCGCTAGTTCCTTAAAGGGACAGATTTCAGCTCTGTCCATTCTTTTACACAAACGTCTGTCAGAAGTTCCGGACGTTCAAGCTTTTTGTCAGGCTTTAGCTAGGATCAAGCCTGTGTTTAAAACTGTTGCTCCACCATGGAGTTTGAACTTAGTTCTTAATGTTTTACAGGGGGTTCCGTTTGAACCCCTTCATTCCATTGATATCAAGTTGTTATTTTGGAAAGTTCTGTTTTTAATGGCGATTTCCTCGGCTCGAAGAGTCTCTGAGTTATCTGCCTTACATTGTGATTCTCCTTATCTGATTTTTCATTCAGACAAGGTAGTTCTGCGTACTAAACCTGGGTTCCTACCTAAGGTGGTCACTAACAGGAATATCAATCAAGAGATTGTGGTTCCATCTTTGTGTCCTAATCCTTCTTCGAAAAAGGAACGTCTGCTACACAATCTAGATGTAGTCCGTGCCCTGAAATTTTATCTACAGGCAACTAAGGATTTTCGACAAACGTCTTCCCTGTTTGTCGTTTATTCTGGTCAGAGGAGAGGTCAAAAAGCTTCGGCTACCTCTCTCTCCTTTTGGCTTCGTAGCATAATACGGTTAGCCTATGAGACTGCTGGACAGCAGCCTCCTGAAAGAATTACAGCACATTCTACTAGAGCTGTGGCTTCCACTTGGGCCTTTAAGAATGAGGCTTCTGTTGAACAGATTTGCAAGGCTGCAACTTGGTCTTCTCTTCATACTTTTTCCAAATTTTACAAATTTGACACTTTTGCTTCTTCGGAGGCTGTTTTTGGGAGAAAGGTTCTTCAGGCAGTGGTTCCTTCCGTATAAAGAGCCTGCCTGTCCCTCCCGTCATCCGTGTACTTTAGCTTTGGTATTGGTATCCCATAAGTAATGGATGATCCGTGGACTGGATACACTTAACAAGAGAAAACATAATTTATGCTTACCTGATAAATTTATTTCTCTTGTGGTGTATCCAGTCCACGGCCCGCCCTGTCACTTTAAGGCAGGTAATTTTTCCATTAAACTACAGTCACCACTGCACCCTATGGTTTTCCTTTCTCTGCATGTTTTCGGTCGAATGACTGGTAATGGCAGTTAGGGGAGGAGCTGTGTGGCAGCTCTGCTGGGTGAATCCTCTTGCACTTCCTGTTGGGGAGGAGTTGGTGTCCCATAAGTAATGGATGATCCGTGGACTGGATACACCACAAGAGAAATAAATTTATCAGGTAAGCATAAATTATGTTATTCTTTTTTTCTTTCTTTCTTTCTTTCTTTCTTTCTTTCTTTCTTTCTTTCTTTCTTTCTCTATCTATCTATCTATCTATCTATCTATTTATCTATCTATCTATCTATCTATCTATCTATCTATATGTATTAAAGGGACATTAAACCTCTAAGGGCCAGATAACAAGTGGAGCAGTTTTTAACGCTCCTGCACAAACTCCGCTAGAAGTATGATTTTTGCGCGCAACGGGTAGCACACATATTACAAGTTGAAAATAAAACGTTTTCACTTGCTCGCTAAACTCATGTGCACAAAAGGCTGAAGTTAAAATATCGTGACCTCGTTAACGAATTACCCCATAGAAGTCAAGGGAGGAAAAAAACCTACCACCCTACTCGCGCGTAACGACCGATCGCTTATTCTCAAGTGCGCTAACCCGACATGAAAATATGAATATTTTACATTCCAATGTTCTTCCCATAGCAGAATATGTTCTATTTATTCATAAATACATATTTCTACATATATCTGATGGTATTTTGGTACAATATTTATATCTATACCTATATATACACATGATTATATATAGGTATAGATATATGTGCGCTGGTATTATAGGTAAAGTGCAAACGGAACGCAACCTTGCGTTCACATTGTATTGAAGCTTTGCACTCACAAGAGCACGCTTCTATAGGCTCCAATGGGAGCCACGTTCTGATGCCATCATACTCGGCACAGAACCTAGCGCAGTGAAGGGGGTAAGTTGCACAGCATTGGGCAGAAAAGGGTAAATATACAGTATATGTATATGCTAATATACATATATACTGTATGTATGTGTTAATGTGTATATACAAATATATATATATTTACTGGGAACACAGTTCCCATAGACCGCAATGTAAAGGCACTTTTCACACTACTCTGTATTTTGGGGGCAATTGGGAGGCATTTTTAAAATTAACCTCTGACCTCTGGTTAATTTTCAAAGCGCTAATTGCTACCGCGAGCTTGTGTAAGCATTAACCAGCTACTTGTAGTTTCTGGTTATTTAATGTGCGCCTGTAAACGGGCAAATTTGCATGTTAAATTAGTGATCCACTTGTAATCTAGCCCTTAGTGTTTAATGTCCCTTTAATAGCTAGTCCAGTCAGCCAATATAGATGTGATACTGTCTTAGGAGAGGGGCACAATCAATGCCTGCTTTTGTAGATGAGCAAGTAAATGCAAAACTGAAAAACCCCTAAAATGTTTAATTAAACCTTATTCTTAAAATTATGTTTTGGCTTCAGTGGATCCTGTAGAATCCAGAGCCTTAGCCCTGCAACATGCTACCATTTACATTTATAGTTGTCTCTAAAAGATCACAATAATACCATAAGCAATATCAAATGCTTTTCAAGAGGTATGCCCCTGGACTGCAAAACCCAGTGAGAATTCTGCTAACAAATTGACATTTTTGTTTGTAGATCATTTGCAATGCAGTGTTTTGCTACTGATATACATATTATACAAGCATAAGTACACAAAAGTACTGTAAAATGTGATCAGCAATATTAAATCTTCATGTTCCCTCTCAGTAGGTCATTAAATAAATCCAAATATTAAGCCAAGACAAGTCATTGCGATGTAAAGTTTAATGCTGCATAGCAGGAAATAAGGATTTGGGACACAAAGGTTGAATAATAACCTGACCTCTTTGGCTGATGTAAAGATCTGCAATGCATCAATGTGCGATAAGCTGTGGTCTTCCCTGACAGCCAAAGGCATAATTAAAGTTTCATGGTATCAGCACTATAAATCAATTGTCAGACCTCACCTTGTGTAATGGGGATAGATCTGGTGCCCATGAATAAAATAGAAACCATTTAAAGAGGGTTACTACAGTGTTATACGTTTAAAATAATGTTACTAAAGTTACTATAGTCAATTTGTTTTTTGTTTTGTTTTTTAAATAAAAAAGACTAATAAAACTGGAAATCATGATATCAGGGTACCCGCTGGAGTGTATTTAATTGCTTAAGGGAAGGGGATAATTTATATTTATTTTGTTATTTGAAATAGCTGCCTTTTCCTGTTCGAGCCTTAACTGAAAAAACGAATACTGCAGTATAGAAACATAGAATTTGACGGTAGATAAGAACCAAAAAGGCCCATCAAGCCTAACCATATTACATGTTACTGTTTCCCTAGGATAGCCTTATGCGTGTCCTAGGCATTTTTTTGTTCCTTTACAGTCTTTGGGCTCCATTTATTAAACAGCTGATGCTCGCCTGAAATGGCAGTTGAGAAGCAGCGGTCATGAGACTGCCGCTCCTTAACCTGTCCACTACCTTTTAGGTGGCGGATTGAAATCATCCTGATTCGGATGATTGACAGCCCCTGCTAGCGGGCGATTGGCTGCCAGTGAGCAGGAGGCGGCATTTCAGAGGCATTTCACTAGAAATTCTTGTGCAGTGATAAATGCCGACATCATATGCTGTCGGCAATTAGCGAGGTCAAGCGCACATGATCAGCTGCTCAACATTTTGTAAATCTACCCCTTTGTGTTTACCACTTCTGTTGGAAGTTTATTACATGAATCCACCGCCCTTTCTGTAAAAAAAAATGCTTCCTCACATTTCTCCTGAATCTCCTACCCTCTAACTTAAAGGGACATGAAACCCAAATTTTTTCTTTCATGATTCAGATAGAGAATATAATTTTAAACAACTTTCTAATTTACCTCTATTATCTAATTTGTTTCATTCTCTTGGTATCATTTGTTGAAGAAGCAGCAATGCACTAATGGTTTCTAACTGAACTCATGGGTGAGCCAATCACAATAGGTATATATATGCAGCTACCAATCAACAGCTAGAACCTAGGTTCTCTTTCCTAGATAAAGCTTTCAGCAAAGGATAACAAGAGAAGGAAACACATTAGATAATAGAAGTAAATTGGAAAGTTGTTTAAAAAATTGTATTCTCTATCTGAATCATGATAGCAAAATGTTGGCTTTAATGCCCCTTTAAGATTGTGACCCCTTTTTTTGGTATTTCTTTTTTTTGGTGAAAAATGCTTTCAGTTTCCACTTTATTAAAAGTTCCTTCATATATTTAAAGGTTTCTATCATGTCACCTCTTTCCTTTCTCTCTTCTAAACTATACATATTTAGGTCATAGTCTTTCTTTGTACGTTTTATATTTTAGACCATTTACCATTTAGTAGCCCTCCTTTGGACAGTTTCTAGTTTATTTATATCTTTCTGAAGATATGGTCTCCAGAACTGTACACAGTTTCCCTTGTTCAGAGAGGAGATTGCCTGGTATTTCAGGGCTGGACTGTACTGTTAAGTCAGGATCAGACTGATATTCTACAGGAAACTAGCCATAGAACAAGCTACTATGCTATTGTTCGTTCCCAGGTTGAGCGCTTCTCTCTTTCTATTTATGCAAATTATGACACTTGGGGAAGTCTCCCTAAGTGTGATGCGGGAATCCAGACGTGGACCCGTTGCTCAGTGTGCCTTGAGAGATATGGCTGCACCTCACTGACGAGGCCCACAATAGGCCGAAACGTACGTCTGGGTTTTTGCCGTTTCTCTCGTTCAGAGAGGGATTGCCTGGTATTTCAGGGCTGGACTGTACTGTGAAGTCAGGATCAGACTGATATGCTTCAGGAAAGTTCTTCTCTGTGAAAGGCACATATTGACCAAAAAGAGGCTGCTTCTTGGGTGTTAACTAGCCATAGAACAAGCTACTATGCTATTGTTCGTTCCCAGGTTGAGCGCTTCTTTCTTTTTCTTTATGCAAATTATGACATTTGGGGAATTCTCCCTAAGTATGATGCGGGAATCCAGACGTGGACCCGTTGCTCAGTGTGCCTTGAGAGATATGGCTGCACCTCACTGACGAGGCCCACAATAGGCCGAAACGTACGTCTGGGTTTTTGCCGTTTCTCTCGTTCAGAGAGGGATTGCCTGGTATTTCAGGGCTGGACTGTACTGTTAAGTCAGGATCAGACTGATATGCTTCAGGAAAGTTCTTCTCTGTGAAAGGCACATATTGACCAAAAAGAGGCTGCTTCTTTGGGTGTTAACTAGCCATTGAACAATCTATTATGCTATTGTTTGTTCCCAGGTTGAGCGCTTCTCTCTTTTAATTGATATTTAGGTCATAGGGGCCTATTTATTAATGTGCAAGCGGACATGATCCGATATTTTGCGGATCATGTTCCGCCGCACATCGATAAATGCCGACAGTATACGCTGTTGGCATTTACCATTGCACCAGCAGTTCTGGTGAACTGATGGTGCAACGCCGCCCCCTGAAGATTCGCAGCCAATCAGCCGCCAGCAGGGGGTGTCAATCAACCCGATGGTACTGGATTGGGTTGATTTTCGGTGATGTCTGTCCGCCGCCTCAGAGCAGACGGACAGGTTATGGAGCAGCGGTCTTTACACGGTGCATCAAGCTCCATACGAAGCTTGATAAATATGCCCCATAGTCTTTCTTTGTACGTTTTATATTTTAGACCATGTACCATTTAGTAGCCCTCCTTTGGACAGCTTCTAGTTTATTTATATCTTTCTGAAGATGTGGTCTCCAGAACTGTACACAGTATTCCATATTTGGTCTAACTAATGATCTGTAAAGTGGCATAAGAACCTTGCTATTTCTGCTACTAATGCAACTAAGTATTCGACTGGCGTTACTGACTGCACTACTGCATTGTGTCTTTATAGAAAATCTATGTACGCAAGATGTAGCAGTTGTAATCATCCTCCCAGTAGGGATGGAAGAGATAGGTACTAAAATGTTAATCTTCAATTATATTAATTTTCAATTACTCTCTTTAAGTATTGGCCTTTGTTTATACAGAGAGAGAGATAAGCTAAGGAGAGAGAATATTTTTTTTAAATGATTTTCATGGTTTATTCCAGTAATTTAACCCTAAGGGGCCGACTTATCATTGTTTGGTGGACATGATATGCTGTAGCGTATCATGTCCGCCAAACATCGCTGAATACCGACAGCATACGTTGTCGGCATTTAACATCACACAAGCCGCTAGCAGGGGGTGTCAATTAGCCCGATCGTATAGGATTGGGCGGACTGATGTCTGCAGCCTCAGAGGCGGAGAATCAGTTAAGGAGGAGTGGTCTTAAGCCCGCTGCCTCATAACTGCTGTTTCCGGCGAGCCTAAAGGCTCATGCAGAAACAGGAGCATCAGGGGCCCTTTGGCCCTTGATAAATCAGCCCCTAAAACTGTGAGTGTGTTTGTGTGTGGGGGGGGGGGGGGGTTCTACTTCCCCAGAGAAGCTGGCATTCTTTGTACAGGACTCAGAACCCTGGCTAGTTAACATTCTATACAGTAATTGTTTAGTCACTGCAGATGCTCATTTATATTAGTCTCCAAAAGGCCACATCAAAGGCGATAAGATAAACATAAAAAGCTTTTCAAGGGGTATGATTCTGGACTGCGAAACACTGTAAAAGTGTAGGCTTATGTTTTTGCAGTAAAGTGCTTCCTTGAGAATATGTACTTTGTATATAGTACAAAATATTTTGAATGTCTGTTTAATTGAGGCTACATACCCTGTCTTTAGGCTAGCAAGTGCATCCTCCACAGAGCGTTGGTTGTATCGCACCATGTACGAGTGCATATCTGGATAGTTGCTGCGGATGTTTCTCTCGGTGCTGCCATTTGGGACAGTTCCAAATCGGAAGGGAGGGTAATGCTCCTGTGGCTTCTGAAACTGTTTGGAAGAAAGTGTCAACCTAAACCATTAATCCTGCCACACACAAACATTGTGCCTAAACTCTTCAATAACAATCCCTACACAGTGAGTCAATGTCCCCAATAGACCCCACCTAACTTTCTGCACAGTGATTCAGTTCTTTTAATGAGTTCTCTACAATAAGTAATCTCCTCCCCTTACTTAGCCCATAAACTCTCTGCCATTGCACTGAACCTCCTCCATGAGTACTCAAAGTCCCAACTGCGCCGTAAAACGGGGGTTGATCAATAAGTCTTAATCCTAATTAGGAAGCACTGAGTTTATGTTACTCCCTTAAAAGTATACTGTTCTATATCGTTTTGAGGGTGCAAATGTAGAATTTGAAGTATCTTTTCTTAGTGATGAGACAAGTTGTGAGAGCTACTGAAAAATGTGTAGGAAATATAGCTTAGTGAATATTGTGCGGTCATCATTTACTGTAAGAAAAACGTAACTCCAACAGAAATACATAAGGATATAGCTGGTACAATAGAAGACTGTACTCCATCTTAACATGCAGAAGACAATCATGTGACTTTGTTCCGATCGCTCAACATTTGCTACTGAAGAAACCGTGGAGAAAATTCAAGACATAGGGCCGATTCTCAAAAACCGCCGGCATGGCAAGAAATTATCAAGTTAGCATGTTAGTGAACTTACCTTAATGAGATACAGATACAAATGGCCTTTAAACTAGGTCAAAAATCCTATTGGCTGATGCAATCAGCTAATAGGATTGAGCTTCAATCCTATTGGCTGATCCAATCAGCCAATAGGATTGAGCTTGCATTCTATTGGCTGATTGGAACAGCCAATAGAATGTGAGCTCAATCCTATTGGCTGATTGCATCAGCCAATAGGATTTTTTACCCTTTAATTCCGATTGGCTGATAGAATTCAAGGGACGCCATCTTGGATGACATAATTTAAAGGAACCTTCAGTGTACGGCTGGGACCTTATGAAGAGGATACTCCGCGCCGGATATCTTAAAGATGGTGCCGCTCCGCATCGGAAGGATGAAGATAGAAGATGCAGTCTGGATGAAGACTTCTGCCCGCCTGGAGGACGACTTCTTGCCGCTTGGATGAAGACTTCTCCTCGATTCGTTGAGGACTTCTGCCTGCTTGGATGAAGACTTCTCCCGGCTTGATGAGGATGGATGTCCGGTCTTCAAAAACTGTAAGTGGATCTTTGGGGGTTAGTGTTAGGTTTTTTTAAGGGTTTATTGGGTGGGTTTTATTTTTAGATTAGGGATTTTGGCAAAGAAAAAGAGCTAAATGGCCTTTTAAGGGCAATGCCCATCCAAATTCTCTTTTCAGGGCAATGGGGAGGTTAGGTTTTTTTAGATAGGATTTTATATGGGGGGTTTGGTTGTGTGGGTGGTGGGTTTTACTGTTCGGGGGTTGTTTGTATTTTTTTTCAAGTAAAAGAGCTGATTTCTTTGGGGCAATGCCCCGCAAAAGGCCCTTTTAAGGGCTATTGGCAGTTTAGTTTATTCTAGGGGTTTTTTTTTATTTTGGGGGGGGCTTTTTTATTTTGATAGGGCTATTAGATTAGGTGTAATTAGTTTAAATATTTGATAATTTCTTTTTTATTTTGTGTAATTTAGTTTTTTTTGTAATTTAGTTAATTGTATTTAATTAGTGTCATTTATTTAATTGTAGTGTAATGTTAGGTGTTAGTGTAAGACAGGTTAGGTTTTATTTTACAGGTAAATTTGTATTTATTTTAAGTAGGTAGTTATTAAATAGTTATTAACTATGTACTAACTAATCTACCTAGTTAAAATAAATACAAACTTAGCTGTGAAATAAAAATAAAACCTAAGATAGCTACAATGTAACTATTAGTTATATTGTAGCTAGCTTAGGGTTTATTTTATAGGTAAGTATTTAGTTTTAAATAGGAATTAGTTAGGTAATGATAGTAAGTTTTATTTAGATGTATTTTAATTATATTAAAGTTAGGGGTGTTAGGGTTAGACTTAGGGTTAGGTTTAGGGGTTAATAACTTTAGTATAGTGGCGGCGGTGACATTAGGGACGGCAGATTAGGGGTTAATAATATTGTTACAGAAGCATTAGTTATTTTGTTGTGAAGAGCTTATTTCCCAGCAGCAATGCCTGAACCAGCAAGCCAGCGCCTAAGAAGGGCTCCAAGAAAACCGTAACAAGTATCATTTCATAAAGAGTTAACTCTTTTTTTTCAGCTTTTAGAAACTATTGTCTAATCACCTCTGGAGCCAGACTGCTAATTGATAAGATGAACTTGTAAACTTGTTATCTTAAGTACTGTAATCCTATTGTGGCCTGTCAAAGGACAGTGCTCTCTATCTAAATGTGTGATGGGGGATTTTGTGCTTCCCCCCCTCTCCCCCTGGGAGTGCCCTGTGTGCATGTAACCTTAATAAAAAGCAGGCTGGGCATCCCAGTCCTGAGTTCTTGTTTGACCCTCAATCGCAGCGTTGACTCGTTTTTGTGGGCAGAAGGGTATCCTAGCTGTACTGCAGCTAAGGGAGATTATTCTATATTTGCAAGACTCATATAGAATACTATGGAAAGCAGCTTCTCCCCTCTTTAGCAATAGGGATCCAGGCTACTAAGCGGTCCATCTCTCAGCGAGACTAAGGGTAACCGTAACATTTGGCGGCAGCGGCGGGATTTTCCTGGATTTCCTAGGAGAGGTACAGAACGGATGGAGAGCGCTTACGAAAAATTGAAGCGTACAACCCTAAAAGATTTACTTGAAAGCAGAGGGGGGTACGCCAGCAACCGGCCGAGGAGAGAGCTGATCGCAGAATTGACCGAACTGGATCAGAGCTTCACAATGGCGGAAACACCGACCACGATTAGTGACGAAAAAACCAGGATTGTTCGGGAAAGGCTCTCATTATACGGGCCGAACCCCTCCATGGAATTGGTACAGCAGTTGATGGCGGAGGCGGACGAGGATATACGAGAGACTCGAGCCCACGAACTCAACCTAGCGAACGCACACCGCAATGCTGAAGCCCCGCAGGTAATCATCCCTGTCGAAAATGCTGGGAGGCCCAAGATACCCTATGCGGCATTTCGACCCTTCCTAGAGAGCGAGACAAGGATTGATGAATAGTTGGCGGACTTCGAAAGGCAATGTGCCCTGCACCAGATTCCCAACAGAGAGTGGCCCACGATATTGTCTGGGAAACTATCCGGGCGAGCCCTGGAAGCCTTTCGTACTCTGGGTGCTGAGGAAGTGACACAGTATGAGCTAGTTAAGGAGACACTGTTGCAACGGTACGCTGTAACTACGGACACGTATCGCCGACAGTTTCGGGGCACGGAAAAGAAGCCTAACGATACCCATATGGAATGGGCGCACCGAATGCGGAGAGCGGCAAATCACTGGCTGAGCGGAAGTAAAGCGGTGACTGGGGAGGAAATTTTACAATTGTTTCTCTTAGAACATTTTTATAATCAAATAGTATTGCACTAGGTTCAATGCATGCTAATAAATGGTGGTACAACAGCAGCAAAACCCCCCTGTATATAACCCAATATAGGCTAAGTAAGGCGGTATTGAATGTGCCAGACCGCTGAATTAGTATGTGAGCGTTTGTGACCGGTATGGTTAGACCACGCTAGCTGCAACACTGTCCACGCCCACCGACGCGTTTCCGTCACTGAACGTGACTTCGTCATACCACCATTTATTAGCATTCAATGTAAGGTTAACAAGTTTGTCTAAACTCTATACATAAAACGCTACTACGCTATATGTTTGGTTACATAGTAACCTCTGATTCTATGATTCATGACTAAATGTAATTACTTGCATTGAACCTAGTGCAATACTAGCGGTTAGGTTACTCTCAGCATAACATCTCTACTGAATAGTTGCTAAGCTTTGAATACGGATATTATGTATGTGAACTAGACCTATCTGACAGGGGAATAGCTAGAAATCGGCTGACTCTGTTCAATCAGAGCAGTACGCAGAGAGGAGGACGCCTTTGAGCGCATAGATAGTGCATATTTGTTTATGCCTGTATGATTGAAACCTCTTGTGCATATGTGATTACTTTTTTGCTAACTTCTCTTTCTTATGTTATTGTCTGACTAGACACGCTAAACCTGTCCACTAGCCTTAATTTTAATACTTGGGTTTATAGAATATAGGCAATGAATTTTTGAATTATGGAAGTGACAATCCCATTCTTCACTAGCTTTCTATATTACCTTATTTTTTAACTTGTCCAATTACCTATAGGGGCATATTGGGAATCGGAATTGTATGAATTTGGTTCAGAGGTTGCATAACCCTGGATTTATTTCCCTTATATATTACCCCCTATGAGTAACGTCTGTTTTCAAGCATAATTGTTAAATAAAGTGTAATTTTACTCCATTTTCTATTTGACTTATTCAGTGTATAATTCTACACTTGACTTCAATGTCACAAATCCCCTTTCGGTTCCCTAACCTTACTACTAACATTTTTATAATGGCATGGAACAGCAAGGGAAGGAATGGCTGCGAGACAGGCGGCCTTCTACCTTAGAAGAAGCAGCCAAATTGGCTGATGAACATTATGACTCCCGTCTTCACGAACCCATGAACTACCGAGCTCCAGCACGGGTCGAACCCAGAGAGGTTTACCGTGCACCCCCTCGTGCTGAATTCCGAGCCCCGGTGCCAACAGGGCCCGTCCGACACTCAGGACCACCCAATAACAGCTCTGAGCGTCCCAGACCGACTTGCCACCGATGCAAGCAACCAGGGCATTTCATGGCTAGCTGCCCCCTTAATACGCACCAGACACCCAGGAATTACAATTACCCCTCTGGGTCCTATCGTCCGGACCGGGCCCTCTGTGTTAACCAAGAGGCCCCTATGGAGGGATATGTGGGGCCGCTTCACGAGGCAGACCCTGTATATGCTGCCTCAGATAACCGCCAGCACCATCGGCAGAGGGTATGGCTCGAGGGGCGATCTACCGAGGGATTGCGAGACACAGGGGCTACTATCACGCTGGTACAGAGTCATTTGGTGCCAGAGCACAAGCGATCCGGACAGACTGTGGCCGTTAGAGTGGCGGGGGGGGATGTGTACAAAATTCCAACAGCTAAAGTGAATCTTGATTGGGGAGCGGGAAAGGGGGCTGTGAACGTGGGCCTAATGGATAATTTACCTGCCGAAGTACTACTGGGCAACGATTTGGGCCCCATGACTTCTGCCTATGCTCCAGTATGCAACAACGAGGCGGACCCAGTGACTACACGGGCCCAAGCCCGGACGGAGCGAGAGCTCTCACCAGTGCGGGAGACACAGGTAAGACCTACCCCGACCTTGCCTGACAGGTTAGGCCCCATACCCTGGGACACCCCAGATGCTTTCGAGGCAGAGTCTAAGACTGATCCGACCTTACAAAAGTACCGGGAACGAGCAGAGACCGGAGGGGGCGGGGCAGATAACGAAACATTCTTATGGGAAAAAGGGAAACTATACCGCTGGACAGAGAAAAGGGGACAGCGTAGGCGACAGCTGGTAGTGCCCCACAAATACCGTCAAGAAATCCTCAAAATAGGCCACGACATCCCCTTAGCAGGCCACCTAGCCGTTACCCGTACCCTACACCGCATTACTCACACGTTCTTTTGGCCAGGGGTGCACGCTGACGTTAGAACTTACTGTAACACCTGCGATGTGTGTCAACGAGTAGGAAGGCGAGGCGATCACCCTAAAGCCCAGCTAGTAAATATGCCCATTGTAGAGGAACCCTTCAGCCGGGTTGCTATTGACCTAGTGGGACCACTGGCTACCCCTAGTCCCTCCGGTAAGCGATACATTCTTACCGTAGTGGACTACGCTACCAGGTACCCAGAGGCTGTCGCCCTATCCAACATACAAGCGGATACGGTAGCGAATGCACTAGTACAGGTGTTCTCCCGGGTAGGATTTCCAAAAGAAATCCTATCCGACCGAGGCACCCAATTTACGGCTGAATTGACCCAACAACTCTGGCAGGTTTGCAAAATTAAGTCCCTCCTGAGCTCCCCATACCACCCCCAGACGAACGGGCTGTGTGAGAGGTTCAATGGGACCCTCAAGCAAATGCTCAAGACGTTCACTCAGGAATACCGAGACTGGGAACGCTTCCTGCCGCACCTCCTATTTGCTTATCGGGAGGTGCCCCAGGAAACGACAGGGTTCTCTCCCTTCGAGTTGCTCTACGGAAGAAAGGTACGGGGACCCCTAAACCTGATCCGGGAGCACTGGGAGGGAGAGATGGAGGCTGACGGTGTCCCCATTGTGCCATACGTGCTGGAACTCAGGGACCGAATGGAGCAATTAGCCAAATCCGTGCGGGCTAATCTCCAGTTGGCCCAGAGAAGACAGAAAGTATGGTACGATCGGGGGGCCCGAAAGAGAATCTTCACCATAGGACAAAAGGTGTTAGTACTTAAGCCGGTGAAGACAGACAAATTGCAGGCGTCCTGGCAGGGTCCCTACCAGATCGTAGAGAAAAGGGGAGACACCACTTATGTGATAGCTAGCTGCCACGACAACAATCTTAGAAAGACATTCCATGTAAACATGCTCAAGGAATATTTTGAGCGACCAGAGAACGTGACGGCCGTATGTTGTTCCCCTCAGGAAGACCCCGACAGTTTACCCATTCCAGACCTATTAGAAAAGAGCCTCCCCACAGGTATAGTGGCGCAGGTTCAGATAGGGGACCGACTTAGCCCCACTGAAAGGGAGCAGCTCAACCAACTCCTCCAGTCCAAACACCTCACCTTCTCCCCGAAGCCAGGGTACACTACTTTAACCACCCACCAGGTAGATACTCCGGGACAAGCTCCCTTGCGCCAGGCTCCGTACCGAATCCCCGAAGCAGTTAGGACAGGAATGAAGAAGGAGATCGATGAGATGCTCCAGCTCAGGGTAATTGAGCCCTCCGATAGTCCCTGGGCCTCCCCAGTTGTCTTGGTGCCCAAGAAAGATGGGACCACTCGGTTCTGCGTAGACTATCGGAGGCTCAATGAAAAGACCGTGACGGACGCTTACCCTATGCCCAGGGTAGATGAGCTACTCGATCGTATAGCCAGGGGAAATTACCTGACCACTATTGACCTCTGCAAAGGTTACTGGCAGATTCCCCTGGCCCCGGAGGCTATCCCCAAGTCGGCATTCGTCACTCCATTCGGCTTATATCAGTTTAGGGTAATGCCGTTTGGGATGAAGAATGCCCCAGCTACATTCCAGCGCTTGGTGGATAGGCTCCTGGATGGCTTCCAGAGTTTTGCTTGCGCCTACCTGGACGACATAGCAATCCACAGTGAGTCCTGGGAGGACCACTTAGCTCATGTGGGAATGGTTCTGGATCAGATCCGGGCTGCTGGCCTGACTCTGAAGCCAGAAAAATGCCACTTTGGGATGGCCGAGGTACAGTACCTGGGTCACCGGGTGGGGTGTGGAAAGCAGCGACCAGAGCCGGCCAAAATAGAAGCTGTCGCCAATTGGCCCACCCCCATCACTAAGACTCAGGTCCTAGCCTTCCTGGGCACGGCAGGGTACTATAGACGGTTCGTACCAGACTACAGCACACTTGCCAAACCCCTGACTGACTTGACCAAGAAGAACTTACCTCGACAGGTCCTGTGGTCTCCCCACTGTGAAACGGCTTTCCAGGCTCTCAAAAATGCTCTAATTAACGCTCCTGTCTTGGCGGCCCCAGCCCTTAACAAACGTTTTATCGTCCATACAGATGCTTCCATGTTCGGGCTGGGAGCCGTCCTCAGCCAAGTAGGCGAAGATGGAGGGGAGCATCCAGTTGCCTACATCAGCCGGAAGCTCCTGCCCCGCGAAGTCAGCTATGCAGCGGTCGAAAAGGAGTGTTTGGCTTTGGTGTGGGCATTAAAGAAATTGACTCCCTATTTATATGGTCAGGAGTTCACTCTGGTCACCGACCATAACCCGTTGGTGTGGCTGAACCGGGTCTCTGGAGATAACGGCAGGCTTTTACGTTGGAGCTTATCGTTGCAACCCTTCAATTTCACCATTACTTACAGACCTGGGAAACAGAATGGCAACGCCGACGGGTTGTCCAGACAAACCGACCTCAGCCCCGCATAACCAGCGGTCTGGACAGCCTTAGTCTGCCCCGAAAAGGGGTCAGACCGTGTCTGCCAGAGTGTTCCACAGAAAGGGAGCACTGTTACAGAAGCATTAGTTATTTTGTTGTGAAGAGCTTATTTCCCAGCAGCAATGCCTGAACCAGCAAGCCAGCGCCTAAGAAGGGCTCCAAGAAAACCGTAACAAGTATCATTTCATAAAGAGTTAACTCTTTTTTTTCAGCTTTTAGAAACTATTGTCTAATCACCTCTGGAGCCAGACTGCTAATTGATAAGATGAACTTGTAAACTTGTTATCTTAAGTACTGTAATCCTATTGTGGCCTGTCAAAGGACAGTGCTCTCTATCTAAATGTGTGATGGGGGATTTTGTGCTTCCCCCCCTCTCCCCCTGGGAGTGCCCTGTGTGCATGTAACCTTAATAAAAAGCAGGCTGGGCATCCCCGTCCTGAGTTCTTGTTTGACCCTCAATCGCAGCGTTGACTCGTTTTTGTGGGCAGAAGGGTATCCTAGCTGTACTGCAGCTAAGGGAGATTATTCTATATTTGCAAGACTCATATAGAATACTATGGAAAGCAGCTTCTCCCCTCTTTAGCAATAGGGATCCAGGCTACTAAGCGGTCCATCTCTCAGCGAGACTAAGGGTAACCGTAACAAATATTTAACTAGTGTTTGCGATGCGGGAGTGCAGCGGTTTAGGGGTTAATATGTTTATTCTAGTGGCGGCGATGTCCGGAGCAGCAGATTAGGGGTTAATAATTTTATTTTAGTGTTTGCGATGCGGGAGGGCTTCGGTTTAGGGGTTAATAGGTAGTTTATGGGTGTTAGTATACTTTGTAACACATTAGTTAGGAGTTTTATGCTACAGCTTTGTAGCGCAAAACCCATAACTACTGACTTTAGATGGCGGTACGAATCTTGTCAGTATAGGCTGTACCGCCGACTTTTTGGCCTCCCAGGCAAAACTCGTAATACCGGCGCTATGTAAGTCCCATTGAAAAAGGACTTTTTGAAAGGTGCGGTAGTTACATTGCGTTACAGCCAAAAAAGTGTGCGGTACAGCTATTCTGACAAGACTCGTAATAGCAGCGGTAGTGAAAAAGCAGCGTTATGAGGCTTTTCACTCATAACGCAAAACTCGTAATCTAGCCGTTTGTTATTTGCATTGAGGGGGGTTGGCGGTTTAGGAGTTAATAGGCTAATTAGGTTTATTGCGATGTGGGGGTTGGCGGTTTAGGGGTTAATAGGTTAATTAGGTTTATTGCGATGTGGGGGGTTGTCGGTTTAAGGGTTAATATTTTAATTATGTTATTTGTGGATTAGGGGTTAATTACTTTATTATTTTGCGATGTGGGGTTGGCGGTTTAGATGTTTGTTAATACTTCATAGGGGAGGTTATTTTTTGTTATACTTTGTGTGGGTGGTTAGTTTATTTTATTTTCTTGCAGGCGGTTATGTGTTTTTTCGTTGTTTCGTGCGGGCGGTTGCGTGTTTTTTTTTTAAGGCTTCGTTTGCCTACGCTGCATCCAGGTGGATTCCGAAAATGGCAGGGTTGCGCGCGCATCCAATATTCTTTTGGCTGCCTCGCGCAGCCAACATTCCTTTGACGATGTGTGCGCATCTGGTGATGGCGACGGATTCTTTACAAATGTGATTATATTATAGATACATATATATATATACAGGGAGTGCAGAATTATTAGGCAAATGAGTATTTTGACCACATCATCCTCTTTATGCATGTTGTCTTACTCCAAGCTGCATAGGCTCGAAAGCCTACTACCAATTAAGCATATTAGGTGATGTGCATCTCTGTAATGAGAAGGGGTGTGGTCTAATGACATCAACACCCTATATCAGGTGTGCATAATTATTAGGCAACTTCCTTTCCTTTGGCAAAATGGGTCAAAAGAAGGACTTGACAGGCTCAGAAAAGTAAAAAATAGTGAGATATCTTGCAGAGGGATGCAGCACTCTTAAAATTGCAAAGCTTCTGAAGCGTGATCATCGAACAATCAAGCGTTTCATTCAAAATAGTCAACAGGGTCGCAAGAAGCGTTTTGGAAAAACCAAGGCGCAAAATAACTGCCCATGAACTGAGAAAAGTCAAGCGTGCAGCTGCCAAGATGCCACTTGCCACCAGTTTGGCCATATTTCAGAGCTGCAACATCACTGGAGTGCCCAAAAGCACAAGGTGTGCAATACTCAGAGACATGGCCAAGGTAAGAAAGGCTGAAAGACGACCACCACTGAACAAGACACACAAGCTGAAATGTCAAGACTGGGCCAAGAAATATCTCAAGACTGATTTTTCTAAGGTTTTATGGACCGATGAAATGAGAGTGAGTCTTGATGGGCCAGATGGATGGGCCCGTGGCTGGATTGGTAAAGGGCAGAGAGCTCCAGTCCGACTCAGACGCCAGCAAGGTGGAGGTGGAGTACTGGTTTGGGCTGGTATAATCAAAGATGAGCTTGTGGGGCCTTTTCGGGTTGAGGATGGAGTCAAGCTCAACTCCCAGTCCTACTGCCAGTTTCTGGAAGACACCTTCTTCAAGCAGTGGTACAGGAAGAAGTCTGCATCCTTCAAGAAAAACATGATTTTCATGCAGGACAATGCTCCATCACACGCGTCCAAGTACTCCACAGCGTGGCTGGCAAGAAAGGGTATAAAAGAAGAAAATCTAATGAAATGGCCTCCTTGTTCACCTGATCTGAACCCCATTGAGAACCTGTGGTCCATCATGAAATGTGAGATTTACAAGGAGGGAAAACATTACACCTCTCTGAACAGTGTCTGGGAGGCTGTGGTTGCTGCTGCACGCAATGTTGATGGTGAACAGATCAAAACACTGACAGAATCCATGGATGGCAGGCTTTTGAGTGTCCTTGCAAAGAAAGGTGGCTATATTGGTCACTGATTTGTTTTTGTTTTGTTTTTGAATGTCAGAAATGTATATTTGTGAATGTTGAGATGTTATATTGGTTTCACTGGTAAAAATAATTGAAATGGGTATATATTTGTTTTTTGTTAAGTTGCCTAATAATTATGCACAGTAATAGTCACCTGCACACACAGATATCCCCCTAAAATAGCTATAACTAAAAACAAACTAAAAACTACTTCCAAAACTATTCAGCTTTGATATTAATGATTTTTTTGGGTTCATTGAGAACATGGTTGTTGTTCAATAATAAAATTAATCCTCAAAAATACAACTTGCCTAATAATTCTGCACTCCCTGTATATATATATATATATATATATATATATATATATATATATATATATATATATATATATATATATACTGTATATGTGTCTAAATATGTGTATGTGTGTACATTTATATGTGTATGTACACATGTATTTATGTGTTTATATGTGTATATATATGTATATACATACATACATACATATAGTATATACATATATACACATACATATATATACACACACACAGATATATATATATATATATATATATATATATATATATATTTATTGAAACATGAAATGTCATTTTATTAAATTTTAATATATTTTAATGTGTTGTATCATATTTTGAATAGAAATAATTTACATTTCAATGTTCTTTACTTAGAAGAAAACATTCACCTAGATTTAGAGTTTTGCGTTAGAAGGGGTGCGTTAGCTACGTGTGTTTTTTCCCCCCGCACCTTTTAAACAATGCTGGTATTTAGAGTTCTCTGAAGGGCTGCGTTAGGCTCCAAAAAGGGAGCGTAGAGCATTATTTACCGCCACTTCAACTCTAAATACCAGCGTTGCTTACGGACGCGGCCAGCTTAAAAAACGTGCTCTTGCACGATATCCCCATAGGAAACAATGGGGCAGTTTGAGCTGAAAAAAACCCTAACACCTGCAAAAAAGCAGCTTTCAGCTCCTAACGCAGCCCCATTGTTTCCTATGGGGAAACACTTCCTAAGTCTGCACCTAACACCCTAACATGTACCCCGAGTCTAAACACCCCTAACCTTACACTTATTAACCCCTAATCTGCCGCCCCCGCTATCGCTGACCCCTGCATTTTATTATTAACCCCTAATCTTCCGCTCCGTACACCGCCGCAACCTACATTATCCCTATGTACCCCTAATCTGCTGCCCCTAACATCGCCGACCCCTATATTATATTTATTACCCCCTAATATGCCCCCCCCTCAATGTTGCCGCTACCTACCTACACTTATTAACCCCTAATCTGCCGACTGGACCTCGCCGCCACTATAATAAATGTATTAACCTCTAAACCGCCACACTCCCGCCTAAAAAACACTATAATAAATAGTATTAACCCCTAATCTGCCCTCCCTAACATCGCCGACACCTAACTTCAAGTATTAACCCCTAATCTGCCGACCGGACCTCGCCGCTACTCTAATAAATGTATTAACCCCTAAAGCTAAGTCTAACCCTAACACTAAAACCCCCCTAAATTAAATATAATTTAAATCTAGCGAAATAAAATAAATCTTATTAAATAAATTAATCCTATTTAAAGCTAAATACTTACCTGTAAAATAAACCCTAATATAGCTACAATATAAATAATAATTACATTGTAGCTATTTTAGGATTTATATTTATTTTACAGGTAACTTTGTATTTATTTTAACTAGGTAAAATAGCGATTAAATAGTTAATAACTATTTAATAGCTACCTAGTTAAAATAATTACAAAATTACCTGTAAAATAAATCCTAACCTAAGTTACAATTAAACCTAACACTACACTATCAATAAATTAATTAACTAAACTATCTAATATTATCTACAATTAAATCAACTAAACTAAATTACAAAAAAAAACAAACACTAAATTACAAAAATAAAAAAAGATTTCAAGAATTTTAAACTAATTACACCTACTCTAAGCCCCCTAAAAAAATAACAAAGCCCCCCAAATAAAAAATGACCTACCCTATTCTAAAATAAAACGTTAACAGCTCTTTTACCTTACCAGCCCTTAAAAGGGCCTTTTGCGGGGCATGCCCCAAAGAAAACAGCTCTTTTGCATTTAAAAAAAACATACAATACCCCCCCCCAACATTACAACCCACCACCCACATACCTCTAATCTAACCCAAACACCCCTTAAAAAACCTAACACTAAGCCCCTGAAGATCTCCCTACCTTATCTTCACCACGCCGGGTATCACCGATCAGCCAATAGAATGCGAGCTCAATCTGATTGGCTGATTGGATCAGCCAATCGGAATGAACTTGAATCTGATTGGCTGATTCAATCAGCCAATCAGATTTTTCCTACCTTAATTCCGATTGGCTGATAGAATCCTATCAGCCAATCGGAATTTGAGGGACGCCATCTTGGATGACGTCACTTAAAGGAACCTTCATTCGTCGGGAGTCGCCGGAAGAAGAAGATGGATCCGCGTCGGCTGCTTCAAGATGGTCCCGCTCCACGCCGGATGGATGAAGATAGAAGACGCCGCCTGGATGAACATGTCTACCGGTCCAGATGTCCTCTTCTTGCCGGATAGGATGAAGACTTCGGACCCTCTTCTGGACCTCTTCTTGCCGGATAGGATGAAGACTTCGGACCCTCTTCTGGACGGATCGGTGATACCCGGCGTGGTGAAGATAAGGTAGGGAGATCTTCAGGGGCTTAGTGTTAGGTTTTTTAAGGGGTATTTAGGTTAGATTAGGGGTATGTGGGTGATGGGTTGTAATGTTGGGGGGGGTATTGTATGTTTATTTAAATGCAAAAGAGCTGTTTTCTTTGGGGCATGCCCCGCAAAAGGCCCTTTTAAGGGCTGGTAAGGTAAAAGAGCTGTTAACTTTTTATTTTAGAATAGGGAAGGGCATTTTTTTATTTTGGGGGGCTTTGTTATTTTTTTAGGGGGCTTAGAGTAGGTATAATTAGTTTAAAATTCTTTTAATCTTTTTTTATTTTTTGTAATTTAGTGTTTGTTTTTTTTTGTAATTTAGTTTAGCTGATTTAATTGTAGATAATTGTAGATAGTTTAGTTAATTAATTTATTGATAGTGTAGTGTTAGGTTTAATTGTAACTTAGGTTAAGATTTATTTTACAGGTAATTTTGTAATTATTTTAACTAGGTAGCTATTAAATAGTTATTAACTATTTAATAGCTATTGTACCTAGTTAAAATAAATACAAAGTTGCCTGTAAAATAAATATAAATCTTAAAATAGCTACAATATAATTATTCGTTATATTGTAGCTATATTAGGGTTTATTTTACAGGTAAGTATTTAGTTTTAAATAGGATTAATTTATTTAATAAGATTTATTTTATTTCGTTAGATTTAAATTATATTTAACTTAGGGGGGTGTAAGTGTTAGGGTTAGACTTAGCTTTAGGGGTTAATACATTTATTAGAGTAGCGGCGAGGTCCGGTCGGCAGATTAGGGGTTAATACTTGAAGTTAGGTGTCGGCGATGTTAGGGAGGGCAGATTAGGGGTTAATACTATTTATTATAGGTTTTTTGAGTCGGGAGTGAGGCAGTTTAGGGGTTAATACATTTATTATAGTGGCGGCGAGGTCCGGTCGGCAGATTAGGGGTTAATAAGTGTAGGTAGGTAGCGGCAACGTTGGGGGGGGGGGCAGATTAGGGGGTAATAAATATAATATAGGGGTCGGCGATGTTAGGGGCAGCAGATTAGGGGTACATAGGGATAATGTAGGTTGCGGCGGTGTGCGGTCGGCAGATTAGGGGTTAAAATTTTTTATTAGAGTGGCGGCGATGTGGGGGGACCTCGGTTTTGGGGTACATAGGTAGTTTATGGGTGTTAGTGTACTTTAGAGCACAGTAGTTAGGAGCTTTACAAACCGGCGTTAGCCCATAAAGCTCTTAACTCCTGACTTTTTTCTGCGGCTGGAGTTTTGTCTAACGCTCACTTCAGCCAAGACTCTAAATACAAGCGTTAGAAAGATCCCATTGAAAAGATAGGATATGCAATTGACGTAAGGGTATCTGCGGTATGGAAAAGTCACGGCTGGAAAGTGAGCGTTAGACCCTTACCTAGAAGACTCTAAATACCAGCGGGCGGCCAAAACCAGCGTTAGGACCCCCTAACGCTGGTTTGGACGGCTAACGCAGAACTCTAAATCTAGGCGATTATTTTTCTTTTTCAATATATATTTCTATATTCATATATATATATAGGTAAAGATATATCATTTAAAAACACACAATTATATATATAAAAATAAAAGAACATTTTTTACCATGTGAAGAACATTGGAATGTAAAGTATTGGGGGCCGGTTTATCAAAGCGCCGATCAAGGTGCATTCGCCGGAGTCAATATGCTCGCCAGACATCGCTGGCGCAAATCTATATTCGACTGCCTTATTTATGAAAAAGTCTGTCAAAAACACGATAAATAAGAGTCATCAATGTCGTGGATATTCTGTTGTTTCCAACTTTATTTATACCACTTCATTACTGTCCATGAACAAGCATATTTCTCTAAAGCGATTTTTTTTCCCCATCTGTTAATGTCCAAGAAATAGCTAGATTGATAAATTTGCAAGAGGGTCAAATAGAGTCGAATGTGATGGTGGATGATCAGTATTCCGCTCGAATAACGGAAGCATCGATCTGCGTTGGATTGATCTTGCGGGAGCGTATATTACATCACACATTTCAAAATTTGATGATGTTGACGCTTTGTTAACAATGGCGGATCAACTTTGCGTCTAATTTGACACGGATTTCCAGCGTATTATCAGTTGAAGGATTGATAAATCGGCCCCTGGATACCTACCTTCTGCTTTAGCACAGTTGGTCTAATGAGGTGTAGGGTAACCCATGTGAGCAATAAGTGTTAGTTTTTTTTTACAGAGTGCCCCATTGAAGTCAATAGGAGAAGAAGTTAACACAGTCGCTGTATCCAAAGTCCTGAATTTAGCGCTCTACAGACTTTCGTTCGTGAGCTAGCTTTTTACTTTCAACTTGTAATATACTTGCTAACCCACTCACATGCAAAAACTTTAGTTAGTTGTTATCTGGCCCTATGATGGGTCAACAACCAAAGATTCCATCATCTGTCTTTGTTTAGAGCCCCACAATTAATTCTCACCGGATGTCCAATACCAGAGCACAGGAATCAGTTTCCCTAATGAGGAACCTCAAACAAGTCAACTTCCAAACGTGCCTCACTTACCGTTAAAATGACTGTGACCTTAAAATGTCTCATACTCTTCACCTAGTGACTTTCCCCCACACTACACAGTCTCTACAGTGTCACTTCCCCCAAATGCTTAACCCAATCCCCACTGCATTGTGCCGCCCATGGCTCAGCTCCCCCCGTAAGTCCTATCCAATGAAGGGCACTGTATTGTCTGTCTCATCATAAACCAGTCCCTGTTTTTCCCCTAGGCAAGCTCACACCCTACATCTCTCTATTTCTCTGTTCCCAGACTGCGCAGCTCTCTGACAGTTTTCACGACTCTGCAGTGACAGCTGAGATAATAGCAATCTGTGTAGGTCTGACAATTAACAACATGTGTTAATGAGAGCTTAATCACAAACATAATGAAGAACGTCTGGGTTTTCTTCTTCCTCCATAAAACCGTTTCCTCCCCTCCCCGGCTCTTGTCTCACGTCGCAATATTCTGTCTCAATCCCTTTATTTCCTGAATAGTTTTATCTCACTTATATACTGTGCTACCTCTCTCCCACTCTCCATCTGTCTTATGTCTTTATTCTCTTGTCATCCTCACCTGTTACCTTCCTCCACCCTTGCTCTCTCACGTCCTTGTCATTTATCATCTGTCTGCCTGTCCATCTCTCTATCTATAAATCTGTCTGTCTGTCTCTATCTATCTATCGATCTATTTCTGTCTGTCTATCTGTCTGTCTATCATCTGTCTGTCCGTCCCTCTCTCTCTATCTATAAACCTGTATGCCTGTCTGTTTTAATCTGTCTGTCTGTCTATATATGTCTGTCAGTCTATCCGTCTGTCTATTTTTGTCTGTCTGTCTATCATCTGTCTGTCTGCCTGTCTGTCCGTCTCTCTCTCTATCTATAAATCTGTCTGTCTATCTGTTTGTCTGTCTGTCTACCCATCCCTATCTATCTATCTATCTATCTATCTCTATCTATCTATCTATCTATCTATCTGTCTGTTTATGGAATGATCATGGTTGGAGAGGGCCCATGAGTTGGCAGTACCCCCTTCTCTGCCCTCTTAGATGCTTTTGCAAATTAATATTAGTATCTCACACTCTGTTAACCCCTTATTCTCTCCCCTTTTTTCTCTATTACTTCTCCTTGTGTATTTATTCATACTCCCTTCTCTTTCAATCATCTCTTCTCATCTCTCCCCTCCCTGATCTCACCCATTATCCATTTGTAACTCACATAGCACATTCAGTGTAAGGTTCAGCTGTAATGAAGATATATACACACATCTGCAGCTAGTTATCAGACCAGTGCCAGCACAGACTTGTTACATCTGTTACCTTCAGCGCGTTGTGTCTGCAAATATCACTGTGTGCAGAGCAATGTGTGTATGCATCTATGTGTTCTATGCTTTTGTTCTGCATACAGAGCAGAAGGTTATGTCAGTCCATGCGATTATGCAGAGCTATGTCCCAAATGCAGAGCACCTCTATGTACACAACATCTTAATGATGAAAGATGTGGGAGATGCAGAAGAGACTGTTATACTCATGTTGTGTTACTAAGTGAAAGAGGAATGTGATTGCGCAGAGCAAGCTGGAGTGTTACAGATCTCTACAGAGAGAGTACATTTGTGGACTTTAAAAAAGCATTTGACTCAATCTGGCACCCTGGTACAAGGCTGGATTGTCCTACCAGGATACCAGGAGATTTCCCGGTGGGCTGCAGAAGCTGGGGCTGGAAAACTACAATTAAAAGGGGTAATTAATGGATGCAATTGGGTTGTAGGGTGCCAATTTAACAACAATCTTGCACTTTCTTTATATATAAACTAATATAATATAATTCTGAAAAAAAATATTGTGGGAAGGAGTATCCCAGTAATCCCCTTTGAGGAAAATGGGGTGTGCACCATCTACTGACTCAACAGAAAATAGGACTGGTCTCTAGATTTTCCAGGGCTGCTTTTTATTCTGAGTCTAGCCCTGCCCTGGCCTATACATGAAACTGCTCTAAAGTGGAATTGATGGGAAGACATATGACATAATAAAGACGATGTATTTATCCCTCAGGTGTAAAGTAAAAATAAACAAACTACAAACAAAGCTTTGAACAAATAAGAGGTGTCAGACAAGGATGCAGCCTCAGCACCACATTATTCAACCTGTACAATAATGATGATCTGCCCACAGTACTGGAGAGATGCACAGCACCAGGTATATCCCTGAATGGGAAGGAGATCCATTGTCTCATATATACAGATGACCTGTCCCTTACAGCAGTGGGTTTGCAAGAAGATCTAGACCTACTGCAGCCATACTGTGAATCATCGGCCCTTGAAGTGAATATGGAAAAAATAAAAGTCATGATATTCCAGAAAAAGCCAAAAAATCTCCAGCAAAAACTCAAATTCCTATTGTTCTCTAAAGAAGTAGAGCACACATTAAATTATACCTATCTTGGCCTTACACCGAATGCATCAGGAAGCTTTAAACTGGTCGTCAAAACACTGCAAGAAAAAGCCCTTAGAGCCTTCCATGCAATCAAGAAGCCGCTAGCCAGTCTAAAGTCTCCTACAAAATTGCTATTTAAAGTATTTGAAAGCACCATTGTACCAATCCTGCTGTATGGCTGTAAGGTCTGGGGCCTAACACTGATTGAATGGGACAAAAGTCTCACAGAAATTGCACATCTCCAGTTTTTTAAATATGCACTGCAGGTACACAGAAGTGCCCCTAACAATGGGTGCAGAGCAGAGCTGGGGAGATTCCCATTGCTGCTACCAATGCCAAAAGGGTGTACAAATTCTGGTGTCACCTCACAAATATTGACACAAGTACACTCCACCACCAAGCACTCTGTGACCCAGCTTTAAAAGCATTTAGAGAATATACATCAGACCTGCAAAACCGCATCAGCGAAAGCACAACCCATGAGAGAGTGTCACTAAACACCTTCCAGCTCTGAAGGAGAGGTACACTGGGCACTGGGAGGAACAGATAGGGCAACAGGCCAAGCTGGAGTGTTACAGGTCACTACAAAGAGAGTACAAACTAGGTGAGTATCTCACAAGTGTCACCAACCCAAACCACAGACAGATACTAAATACAGAATCTCTGATCACCAGCTGGAAAAAGAGACTGGCAGATATCAAACAAAATGGAGGCCCAGGGCAGCCATACAATATGTGTAGTGTGACAGCTGGGGCATATAGAGTGAAGCGCACTTCCTGTTATAAGAACAAGATACAAACTCTTAAAGGGACACTAAAGTCAAAATTAAACTGATGATTCAGATAGAGCATGCAGTTTTAAGAGACTTTCCAATGTACTTCTATTATCAAATTTTTATACACACTGTTTGGGGAACCAGCTCCTACTGAGTTCATAGGGTGTAAATATACTAGTCTGTGATTGGCTGATGGCTGTCACATGATACAGGGGGCCGGCAAATGGGGGGAAAATAAAATTTGTCAGAAAAAAAAGCTACTGCTTTGTTGAAATTTAAAGTAAGTGTTATATTGCATTGTCTTTTTATTGCGCACGTATTAATGATGCAATTCACTGTATTGAGAGGTCCTTTAAGGGATAAATACTTTCCGCAAATAAAAGAAATAAAAGACTTCCCACAGATGCCTGAACAAGAAAGACTTTGGGGCCAATTTATCAAGTGTCTGGCGGACATGATCCGCTGTAGCGATCATGTCCGCCAGACATCAATAAATGCCGACAGCATACGCTGTCTGCATTAATCATTGCACAAGCAATTCTGGTGAACTGCTTGTGCAATGCCACGCCCTGTAGATACATGGCCAATCGGCTGCTAGCAGGGGGTGTCAATCAACCCGATCATATGAGATCGGGCGGATTGATGTCCGCAGCCTCAGAAGCAGCAGACGAGTTAAGGAGCAGCGGTCTTGGGACCGCTGCTTCTTAACTCCTGCTTCCGGCGAGCATGAAGGCTCGCGCGGAAACAGGTGCATTAGGCGCAATACGGGCAATGGTAAATCAGCCCCTCAGTGTACTCTTAGGAGAAAAAACTAAGCTACCCGGATAGTATCAAAATATGTAACAGACCAGGACCACCCATCAGATTAAATGAACTGTCATCATATTTACCCTACTATACTATTTTATAAATTGTTATTGATCTGTTTTACTGTAACATATTACTTTGGCAACACATGTAATAATGTCTTACTAATAACGTATTCTTGACTTGTGTATTTGCCTAAAGCAGTATGTATCATACTTACCTTCCTATCACTGAGCCCAGATACTGTATCAATATACTGTTCTTGAATCATGAACGCTGCCAGGTTTGCTGTGTAGCTGGCTAAGAAGATGACTGCAAAGAAAGCCCAGACCAGCACCATGATCTTACTGGTGGTGCCACGTGGGTTCTGAATTGGAACTGAGTTGTTAAACACCAGCGCCCAGAGAAGCCACAAGGATTTCCCCACAGTGAAACTGGGTCCCCCCAAACCTGTGCAGACAAAACAATGTAACTGCAGTTAGTTTGCTGTCTGAAAACAAAAAACAATTCTCCACTCACACCGGGCACACTGCAACCCACTCACATCAGACACACGGCTACTCACCCCGGGCACACATCAGCTCACTTACAAAACACGCCCTGCTACTCACACCAGGCACACTGAAACCCACTCACATAACACGCCCTGCTACTCACCCCGGCACACTGCAACCCACTCACATCAGACACCCGGCTACTCACCCCGGGCACACATCAGCTTACTCACATTACACGCCCTGCTACTCACCCCGGCACACTGCAACCCACTCACATCAGACACCCGACTACTCACCCCGGGCACACATCAGCTTACTCACATTACACGCCCTGCTACTCACCCCGGCACACTGCAACCCACTCACATCACACGCCCTGCTACTCACCCCGGCACACTGAAACCCACTCACATCACATGCCCTGCTACTCACCCCGGCACACTGCAACCCACTCACATCACACGCCCTGCTACTCACCCCGGCACACTGCAACCCACTCACATCACACGCCCTGCTACTCACCCCGGCACACTGAAACCCACTCACATCACATGCCCTGCTACTCACCCTGGCACACTGCAACCCACTCACATCAGACACCCGGCTACTCACCCCGGGCACACATCAGCTTACTCACATTACACGCCCTGCTACTCCCCCGGCACACTGCAACCCACTCACATCACACGCCCTGCTACTCACCCCGGCACACTGCAACCCACTCACATCACACGCCCTGCTACTCACCCCGGCACACTGAAACACACTCACATCACATGCCCTGCTACTCACCCCGGCACACTGCAACCCACTCACATCAGACACCCGGCTACTCACCCCGGGCACACATCAGCTTACTCACATTACACGCCCTGCTACTCACACCAGGCATACTGAAACCCACTCACATCACACGCCCTGCTACTCACCCCGGCACACTGCAACCCACTCACATCACAAGCCCTGCTACTCACCCCGGCACACTGAAACCCACTCACATCACATGCCCTGCTATTCACCCCGGCACACAGCAACCCACTCACATTACATGCCCTGCTACTCACCCCGGCACACTGCAACCCACTCACATCACACGCCCTGCTACTCACCCCGGCACACTGCAACCCACTCACATCACACGCCCTGCTACTCACCCCGGCACACTGCAACCCACTTACATCACACACCCTGCTACTCACACCAGGCACACTGAAACCAACTCACATCACACGCCCTGCTACTCACCCCGGCACACTGCAACCCACTCACATCAGACACAAGGCTACTCACCCCGGGCACACATCAGCTTACTCACATTACACGCCCTGCTACTCACACCAGGCACACTGAAACCCACTCACATCACACGCCCTGCTACTCACCCCGGCACACTGCAACCCACTCACATCACACACTCAAATCGGCACAAAGAAACCCACTCACATTACACGCCCTGCTACTCACCCCAGCACACTGAAACCCACTCACATCACACTCCCTGCTACTCACCCCGGGCAAACTGCAACCCACTCACATCACACACCTTGCTACTCAAATTGGCACAAAGAAACACACTTACATCACACGCCCTGCTACTCACCCCGGCACACTGCAACCCACTCACATAACCCGCCCTGTTACTCACACCAGGCACACTGAAACTCACTCACATCACACACCCTGCTACTCATACCAGGCACACTGCAACCCACTCACATCACACGCCCTGCTACTCACACCAGACACACTGCAACCCACTTACATCACACGCCCTGCTTCTCACCCCGGGCAAACTGCAACCCACTCACATCACACACTCAAATCGGCACAAAGAAACCCACTCACATCACACGCCCTGCTACTCACCCCGGCACACTGAAACCCACTCACATCACACGCCCTGCTACTCACCCCGGCACACTGCAACCCACTCACATTACACGCCCTGCTTCTCACCCTAGGCAAACTGCAACCCACTCACATCACACACCCTGCTACTTAAATCGGCAAAAAGAAACACACTTAAATCACACGCCCTGTTACTCACCCCGGCACACTGCAACCCACTCACATCACACGCCCTGCTTCTCACCCCGGGAAAACTGCAACCCACTCACATCACACACCCTGCTACTCAAATCGGCACAAAGAAACTCACTCACATAACACACCCTGCTACTCACACCGGCACACTGCAACCCACTTACATCACAAGTCCAGCTACTCACACCAGGCACACTGCAACCCACTCACATCAAATGCCCTGCTACTCACATCAGGCACACTGAAACCCACTTACATCACAAGCCCAGCTACTCACCCCGGCACACTGCAATCTACTTACATCACACACCCTGCTACTCACACCAGGCACACTTAAACCCACTTACATCACACGCCCTACTACTCACACCAGGCATACTTAAACCCACTTACATCACACGCCCAGCTACTCACACCAGGCACACTGAAACCCACTTACATCACATGCCCTGCTACTTACACCAGGCACACTGCAACCCACTTGCATCACAAGCCCAGCTACTCACACCAGGCACACTGAAACCCACTTACATCACAAGCCCAGCTACTCACACCAGGCACACTTAAACCCACTTACATCACACGCCCTGCTACTCACCTGAAACCCACTTACATCACACGCCCTGCTACTCACACCAGGCACACTGAAACCCACTTACATCACATGCCCTGCTACTCACACCAGGCACACTTAAACCCACTTACATCACACGCCCTGCTACTCACACTGGGCACACTGCAACCCACCCACATCACACTCCCTGCTACACACAGTGGGATACAGGGTTTCTGATGTCAGTAGGATGCATGATGCCTGCATCCTAGACATCAGACAACCTGCATCCAACTAACATCAGACACCCTGCATCCCACTGACATTAGATACCCTGTATCCCACTCACACCATGCACCCTTCATCCCACTCACACCAGACTCCCTGCATCCCACTCACACCAAACACCATGCATCCCACTGATTTCAGACACCCTGTATCCCACTGACATCAGACACCCTGCATTCCACTAACATCAGACACTCTGCATTCCTTTGACATTAGACACCCTGCATCCCACTGACATTAGACACCCTGCATCCCACTGACATCAGACACCCTGTATCCCACTGACATCAGACACCCTGCATTCCACTAACATCAGACACTCTGCATTCCATTGACATTAGACACCCTGCATCCCACTTAGACCAGACACCCTGCATTCCACTAACACCAGACACCCTGTGTGAGTGGGATGACGGGTGTCTAATGTCAGTGGGATGCAGGGTGTCTAATGTCAGTGGAATGCAGGTTGTCTAATGTTAGTGGGAAGCAGGGTGTCAAATGTCAGTGGGATGCAGAGTGCCTGATGTTAGTGGAATGCAGGGTGTCTGATGTCAGTGTGATCAAGGGTGTCTGGTGTGAGTGGGATGCAGGGCGTATGATGTCAGTGGGATGCAGGGTGTCTGATGTCAGTTGGATGCATGGTGTCTGATGTCAGTGGGATGCAGGGCGTATGATGTCAGTGGGATGCAGGGCGTCTGATGTCAGTGGGATGCAGGGTGTTTGGTATGAGTGGGATGCAGGGTGTCTAGTGTCAGTGGGATGCAGGGTGTTTGGTGTGAGTGGGATGCAGGGTGTCTAGTGTCAGTGGGATGCAGGGTGTCTGGTGTCAGTGGGATGCAGGGTGTCTGGTGTCAGTGGTATGTTGGGTGTCTGGTGTGAGTGGGATGCAGGGTGTCTGATGTCAGTTGGATGCAGGTTGTCTGATGTCAGTGGGATTCAGGGTGTCTGATGTCCTTGGGATGCAGGTTGTCTGATGTCAGTGGGATGCAGGTTGTCTGATGTCCGTGGGATGCAGGGTGTCTGATGTCAGTAAGATGCAGTTTGTCTGATGTCAGTGGGATGCAGGGTGTTTGGTGTGAGTGGGATGCAGGGTGTCTAGTGTCAGTGGGAAGCAGGGTGTCTGGTGTCAGTGGGATGCAGAGTGTCTGGTGTCAGTGGTATGTTGGGTGTCTGGTGTGAGTGGGATGCAGGGTGTCTGGTGTCAGTGGGATGCAGGGTGTCTGGTCTCAGTGGGATGCAGGGTGTCTGGTGTCAGTGAGATGCAGGGTGTCTGGTGTCAGTGCGATGCAGGGTGTCTGGTGTCAGTGGTATGCAGGGTGTCTGGTGTCAGTGGTATGCAGGGTGTCTGGTGTGAGTTGGATGCAGAGTGTCTGGTGTCAGCTGGACGCAGAGTGCCTGGTGTGAGTTGGATGCAGGGTGTCTAATGTAAGTGGGATGCAGGGTGTCTAATGTAAGTGGGATGCAGGGTGACTGATGTCAGTGGGATGCAGGGTGTCAGAGGTCAGTGGGATGCAGGGTGTCTGGTGTGAGTTGGATGCAGGGTGTCTGGTGTGAGTGGGATGCAGGGTGTCTGGTGTGAGTGGGATGCAGGGTGTCTGGTGTGAGTGGGATGAAGGGTGTCTTATGTCAGTGGGGTGCAGGGTGTCTAATGTCAGTTGAATGCAGGGTGTCTAATGTAAGTGGGATGCAGGGTGCCTTATGTTAGTGGAATGCTGGGTGTCTGATGTCAGTGGGATACAGGGTGTCTGATGTCAGTGGGATGAAGGGTGTCTGGTGTGAGTGGGATGCAGGGTGTCTGGTTGTCTGATGTCAGTGGGATGCAGGACGTCTGATGTCAGTGGGATGCAGGTTGTCTGATGTCAGTGGGATGCAGGTTGCCTGATATCAGTGGGATGCAGGGTGTCTGGTGTGACTGGGATGCAGGGCTTCTGATGTCAGTGGGATGCAGGTTGTCTGATATCAGTGGGATGCAGGGTGTCTGATGTCAGTGGGATGCAGGTTGTCTGATATCAGTGGGAAGCAGAGTGTCTGGTGTGAATGGGATGCAGGGTGTCTGATGTCAGTGGGATGCAGGTTGTCTGATATCAGTGGGATGCAGGGTGTCTGATGTCAGTGGGATGCAGGTTGCCTGATATCAGTGGGATGCAGGGCGTATGATGTCAGTGGGATGCAGGGTGTCTGATGTCAGTTGGATGCATGGTGTCTGATTTCAGTGGGATGCAGGGCGTATGATGTCAGTGGGATGCAGGGCGTCTGATGTCAGTGGGATGCAGGGTGTTTGGTATGAGTGGGATGCAGGGTGTCTAGTGTCAGTGGGATGCAGGGTGTTTGGTGTGAGTGGGATGCAGGGTGTCTAGTGTCAGTGGGATGCAGGGTGTCTGGTGTCAGTGGGATGCAGGGTGTCTGGTGTCAGTGGTATGTTGGGTGTCTGGTGTGAGTGGGATGCAGGGTGTCTGATGTCAGTTGGATGCAGGTTGTCTGATGTCAGTGGGATTCAGGG